>NW_027633459.1:0-41685 GCF_053919585.1 Euprymna scolopes
ACACACACATTATTGGGGAAGTTGTATTATCCACTGGAGAGCCATGTATTTAACAGCTGTGCTGTTTTTAAATCTCTCAAACAGCTACATGATAAACAACTGATGATCCCTATTTTCTATTTACAAAATTTTAGTTAAGGTTTTCTCTTTTCATCCTTATGTAGTTAAATTCTGTTTTAAAATTGAAGACTTTTGCGAAATCGGCTTATGTAAGTGCTATGTCTATTTCTATTTAACAATTTTAGTTAATGCTTTTTTTTTTCATCCATTTAAAAATGAATTCTCTTTGGTCATTATAAACGTTTAAGAAATCGGATTATGTAGGTGCTAAGTCTGCAATAGGTTAAAGTTAATATATTTTTTCCTTCCGGGAATTTAAATTGCATTCTTTATTTTTATTTTTGCACTTTTTTTATTCCAAGCTTCTTTAGACTATATATATATATATATATATATATATATATATATATATATATATATATATATATATATATGGAGAGAGAGAGAGAGAGAGAGAGAGAGATAAACCACGTCTTCAAGGACGAAACCTGCCTTCATGTAAACAGCGAAGGATGCAAGGAAACCTAACATGCATCATCATCACTTGTGATATAAATTTACCCAAGTCACTTATAGATGATGTAGCAGAGTCGCTTTTATACTTCTGCTAACTGAAGCCGTAGTGATGCCTACCATATCTAGGTTAAAATTCGCCTAGTCATAGATTTAATTATTATATATATGCAATCTTTTTTGTTTGTTTTTTATATGGCTTGTTGCAGTTCACTCGTCTTTCAACCAGCTTTTATTACTGGTTTCATACGTAATGTTATTAATTGTAGGTTGTCCTTTTTTCGAGCATTTCTAATATTTTGAAATGGTTTCACTTTATTTTAATAGTATTAACTAAAATGTGTGTCTTAAATCAGAGTGGGAAATGCTGTTTTCCGTTATATTTGTAAATTGAGCTACAGTTTATAATATGCATGGTGTGGCGCTGTCATATGGTAATAGTTGTAAAACCAATGTAGCTATTATTATTATTATTATTATTATTATTATTATTATATCCCTGAAATGGCATGTAAACTAATAAATAACATAGGATCTCTCTGTTATTTGAATAGTTGGGAAAGGCGTTGTTTTTTGTTTTTTCTATAAGATTGTGGGTGTTAAATTTATTAGAGTAAATAATAAGTTGAATTTTTTTTAGAGTAAATAATGAGTTTAATTTTAGTCAATTGAGTTTATGTATCTATATATAACGTATGACTTCATTTAATTACAGTAACATGTAAAATAAGCTTTAGATTCTATATTTGAGTTATATAGTAGTAGTAGTAGTAGTAGTAGTAGTAGTAGTAGTAGTAGTAGTAGTAGTAAGAGAGGAGGAGTAGAAGCGATATTTTTATGGTCGGAATCATTAATTCTTGTTCATCAATGATATAATTATTAAAGTCATTTTTAATTGTTTCACATATTTTTATTAAATGAATAGTTTTATAAATTTTGGATTAGTTTTGCACGGTTTAAAAAATTTTTATATCTGTTTTGTAAACGATGGAAATTTAAATTGTTTTTAATTATTATTATTATTATTATTATTATTATTATTATTGTCGTTGTTGTTGTGGTTGCTGTTGTTGTTGTTGTTGTTGTTGTTATTGTCGTTATTGTTATTATTGTTGTTGGTTTATAAGTATGTTTTAATAAATGGGTTTTATTATTACTATTTAGTTCTATGGTGAATTTAATTTGCTTTTTAGTGTATTTATTCATTATTGTGGGGTAAAATAAGAATATAACCGCATTAATGTATATAAATCAAACGTTTTATAAAGATATTCGATATTTTGTCTTTTAGGTTCGACACAGAGAATTCGCTAAATGTAGGCAGAGAACTGAATCCATTGAAATTGTAGATATTTTCCTTGAAGTCTTCATTATGTACCAAAGTACTGTGTAAATTAATAAGTTTTTGAGTATTTTAATGGCTTTTCATATATTTTTTGCACAAAAACATCGCTAAAAAAATTGAAAAGATAACAAATGTAGATGGCGCACACCTTACAAGGAAATATTGATTAACTTGTCCCTCTATAACTAAAGTACTAATACCACCTCCAGTCTACATCGTGTACTATTACACACATTATACATAAACCGCCATGTCCGTCTTCATAACTGGCTCATGAACTCATACACAAAGCATTACATTTCCTTTTCCATTTACAAAAAAATAACGATTTCTCCTTCATTGAGTTCATTCAAAAATCACGTATTCCGGATAAATCTTACTCGGACAAAGAAATAAATGAAATGATCCTTTATTCTTCATAATAACATGCTGCAACGATATCGTAAAACTGATGAGTTTTGACGGAATAAGACTACAGATTACAACGAATAGAGACTGGTTTTACTTTATAGATTTCATTAGATGACAACATGTGAGCCGATAAAGGTCGGATAATATAACGGCGGGAACGTTGCATATATAATAATAACAAAGATATAACACCGATATTTTGTAAATATCATCTTGAATTTTAAATGTCTAGGTTATAACGTAAGTTAGTACACATAATACTGAAAGGAATAAGCGTAAAAATGCTATTATTCAGATTATGTTGGAACGCGCTGTTTTGGCGTTACTCGCGGGTTTTATAGAAGGCGAAGGTGGTTCAGTAGTTTCTTTTACAAGAGAGTCACCACTTATCCAGGCCCAAACGCAACTCGAAGATAACGGTTAATGTGCTACCGTGATCAGTGCGACAACAACATAGTGATTGCTAGTGGCTGAAATTGGGTAGAACTTTTTACTTAGGATGTTGGCAACCTTCACATAAAGATGTAAATAATTTATGTTTTTCTGGGAAGGAGGGAAACCAGCGATAGAATAATGGGATTCATTCAAAATGAATGAACGAATGAATGAAGGAAGGAACGAACGAATGAATAAATGAGCGAAAGAATGAATGAATAAACGAATGAACAAATGAATGAATGAATGAATGAATGCACGAATAAATGAATGAATAAACACACGAACGAATGAATGAATGAATGAATGAATGAATGAAAGAACCAAGTTAGGAATGAATGAATGAATGAATGAATGAGCGAATAAATGAATAAACGAATGAATGAATGAATGAATGAACGAATGAATGAATGAATGAATGAATAAACAAAAGAATGAATGAATGAATACACAAACGAATGAATGGATAAATGAACGAAAGAATGAATGAATGAATAAACAAACGAATGAATGAACGAACGAATGAATGAATGAATAAACAAACGAATGAATGGATAAATGAACGAAAGAATGAATGAATGAATAAACAAACGAATGAATGAACGAAAGAATGAATGAATGAATAAACAAACGAATGAATGAATGAATAAACGAACAAATGAATGAATGAATGAATGAACGAAAAAAGGAATGAATGAATGAATGACCGATGAATGAGTGAACAAATAAATGAATGAAGGAATGAACGAATGAATGCACGAATGAATGAATGAATGAATGAACGACCGACCAAATGAATGAATGAATTAACAACGGAATGAATAAATGAATGAAATAAATGAATGAATGAACGAACGTATGAACGAATGAATGAATGAATGAATGAACAAATGAATGACTAAATGAACGAATGAATGAACAATTGAATGAATGAATGAATGAACGAATGAATGAACAAATGAACGAATGAATGAATGAATTAAATAACGAATGAATAAATGAATGAGTGAAATAAAGAATGAATGAATGAACGAACGAACAATCAACAAATGAATGAACAAATGAATGAATGAATAAATAAACGAACGAATGAACGAACGAATGAATGAATGAATGAATGAACGAACGAATAGATGAATGAATGAATGAACGAACGAATGAACAAATGAATGAATGAATGAAATAACGAATGAATAGGTTTTATGTCAATATCTTAATTAACTCTCGACTACATTGCTCGCATTTTAACATTTTTTTTTTTTTTTTGCTTTTCATTAACCTTTCAAAAAAATTTTTGCCATATTTCGTAATTGTATCTACTATTCAAGTTGTTGCTTCGGCATTCTACAGTTGGCGTAAACTGTATTCAGTTGTCATTAATCTTAGGACTTCACTTATCCGGAGTGCTCGTACTTATAGGGCTGGTATCGATAGATTCAATAGAAGTTATTGATCGCCCTCTCTCATATCGGAATGATGTGAAGGGTCGGAAAGTGGGATTTAAAAAGCTAGCGGCATAGAAGAATAGCTCTCTGGCTTGCAAAAATTACCTGGACGTTCCGGTCGGGTTTCCCCGGTAGGGGAACCTCAAGCAATAAATCAATCTCTTTTCAAAAGGAGAAGGCAAAGTCCGTTGTCGTGGACCTCCTGGAATTGCACATGACCAGCGACATACTTCAGCTAACAGGGAACAAATCATCTCAACAATGGTGCAGACTTCGGAACCAACCAGCTAAAAAACTAAACATAGACAAACTTCAAAATTATTTTTATTCTCATCAGATCTTGTAAGGCAAAGTAATACTCAGACCATGTCCGGACTGCAGAGGGTAATTACAGAAGGTAATTTAACAAATCGTGCAGTGAAAATAACAAATGAAAACAAAGGGGGACGTCAAACACACTATAATATTACTTTTCTACCTATCTGGCTCTTGTCTATGTGTGCTTAAATAGTTTTACATGCACATGTAATCTAAATATTTATATTCACGAGGTGTTAACCAACTAAAATGGTTGCCACATTCTTCATGTGTCAGCAGCTATCTTTGTTGGCTAACACCTTGTGAAAATAAATATTATATGAAAAACAGAGCATTTAAAACTACTTAAACAAACAAAAATGAGCCGAGTAGGAAGAAAAGGCATTTTATTGGTTATGGTAACATTTATTTGATTTACACGGTGTAAACGATAAATTGGCAGTAATTTCAACCCGAAATTTAGGTTGTTTTTGGTTTGTGTAGCGGCATTACCAATCTGAAATGTTAGTTGTTGTATTCTTTAGAGTCTGATGTTCCAGATTAAAAATACTAAAAAAATAATGAGTGTCAGCATAGAATTTAACCATAGTTGCTGTACTGATATTCTTGATTAGTCACCTAAAAATACTAAAACATGCCAGTGTAGAATTTAACTATAGAATGGTTATTGCTGGTTTGTTCCGCGTCGAACGTAATATGATATTATCAGACACTATACTCCTAAGACTGTTTACTGTGTTGTAACGAACTTAAGGGAAGGTAATAACACCGAAAGGACTGCTCAGTCTGCAAAGTGATAAACTCCGCACCAGCATGTTTGAAACGGTCCATTGCAGCAAACCCATCATATTCAAGGTTTGAACTGACGAAAAAGCAGAATGTGACTATTTCTAATGCAATGGGAAAGATTTGGGGATGAAATCAGCAGATTTCGTCGTAACATTTTTTTTTTATTATTACATTTTCACCCCAAACAAGACACATTGTAACTTTGGTGTAGGGGGCTACTATCAGGGGCAACAACTACTGGGGTACTATGTTGGCATTTCGGCAGCAAGATGTCGGTTCACGTTACACTTGAACTTCTGCATGTCAGTACAGTTGGGGAAGCAATGGCCTAGAATGGAATTCCAGAGTCTAGCTGTTCTGGGGAAGAAACTACTAGAGTAGAAAGATTTTTTACATTTTGGATCTCTACTGTTTGGGGGTGGGATTTAGCTGCTTGTCGCGTTTGTCGATGGTGTCTACGTCGTGGGGGCACAAATGTCTGCAGTTCGCCAGAGCATTCACCATTAAAATACTTGTAGAACAGGCAGAGGGATGCAACATTACGTCGATGAGACAGAGGTTGAAGCTTAGATGCCAGTTCAGGGCCTATCAGATTTGCGACTCTCTTTTGAACCTTGTCTAGGAGCGAGAGACTAGTAGCAGATGCACCAGCCCAAATGTGAAAGCAATACTCCATACATGGGCGAATGGTGGCCTTATAGAGGTACAGGATACTTTCGGGTGTTAGTAGTTTTCTAGCACGGTAGAGAGAGCCTACCTTCTTCGCAGCGGCCATGGCAATATTTTCAATGTAATTGTTCCAACTCGTGTTTCCTGTGAACGTTAGGCCAAGCAGTTTGAAAGATGTACTCTCAGATAAAGAATCACTGGTCATTGCTATTGGCGGCAGAGAAGATTTCTTGTAATTATTGAAGGAAACCAGTTTAGTCTTGGCAGCATTGAATGTGACAATTCATTTTTGTCCCCATTCCACTACAGATTGGAAGTCATCCTCTAGTGTTTCTGCCATTTCTTTAGATATATGTTCCTTTGTTTTCCTGTCATGCCTGTTATAGAGTGTGGCGTCATCAGCATATATACCCAGGCAATTTTGTCGGGGAGGTCATTAATGAATATTAGGAACAACAGAGGTCAAAGGATAGACCCCTGAGGCACTCCCGCATTTATATCATATTGTTTACCAAAAGCGCTGCCAAAGAGTTAGAGCTCCTGTGCTACCAGTCGGGAACAGCAGCCAGGAACTGTCTATCCGGTACCCTCAGCCCATCAGACGATGGTCAACCCAATCTGCTTGTACTGGCACTATGGCATTCAACCACTTTCAAGTGCCCAGTTTAGGGGATGGGATGTGTCGGGAGTGGGGAAGACGGCGTTCATTGCCCTAGTCAGGAAACAAGATCGACCACTGAAGCTCCGTCGACTCCCTGTGATTCGACCTCTACGCCTAGCTAATAAGCAAAGAAGGAATATGGAAGCCGGGCGATAGACAATGCCTATCTACTCCTTAAGCAGTTTAGGTTTGCAGACCGGTAATTTGTTTGAGTCACCAGCTCTAGAAAGCTTGTCATCCAAAACTGGAGAAGTCTTCCTCTCCTTAGGTTTAGCTTCAGAGTTTTCTTTCTCCGAGATGGATGACCTGGGAAGATCTACGGGTCCATCAGCACCGAGAGGGGTTTCCCCGCGCCTGGGTCCTAATCCAGGTATTTCTGCGCCCCCGCGTTGGTGTTTTATGTTAACAGGTTAGTTTAAAAGGGTTATATATCAACTGAAAAATTATACAGCGAAATTTAAGACCATTCGTAAAGAGAGAACTCCCTTGCTACTAAATCACCTGAAACACCGTGGTGGTACTGTACGCATTTTGGGGGACGAGAAAAAGTTCGTGGTAGATGAAGTCTTCATCCGCAGAAACTTGAGAGTTATCGCCAATGATCCTTTTTGTGTTCATCCAGTCATGCAGAGTAAACACCCTGCCTTTGTCATGGTTTTTTGTGGCTGTTGCCAGCGATGGGAAAATCATACCCCCTCACTTCATTGAAGTGGACCTGAAGATCACTATGGCAGAATATGTGAAGATTCTGGAGGAATTTCTCTCACTCTAAACTGAGAAGGACTATGATCCCAAGAATGTTATGTTCATTCAGAACTTTGCTCATGGATCAGAAACAATGCAGACCTTCTTGAAGATAGAGTTGTTGCTTTTTGCGCTCTCAAATATCTGGCCATCTTGCTCGCCGCGTTTGAACCCCTGCGACTATTGGTAATGGGGATATTGAGAAAGTTTCTAATGCTCACCACCATGGTGGCCTCCCTGAATATTTCCATAAGGCGAACATTCCGCGCTATCACGAAAGAATCAGCTGTCAAGATCTGTTGTGCTTGTAGGGTTCGCAGTCAGCAAATTGTGGAAGTAGGTTCACGCATATAATAAAAGTTTGAGATTCTAAACTGCCAATTTATCGTTTAAACGCTGTTTATTTGATTTTTTTCCATTAATCGGTTGCTGGCTTTACGGCTAAATCCCCGTAATTTCATACCCGAAACGCTTGCCGGGTTGGGGTTGGAGGAAAATCTTGTTTATGATTGCAATCACTGATAGGCATAAAGTTTAAAAAAATAGTAGAGAGAACACAATTGTCCGTCGAGATAGATGTGTTAGAAGGTTCTTTTCTGAAGCCAATCAAACCGCCAGTCAACCAACGCTCACCATTTTCAACACAAACATCTATCATTACCCTGTTTGATATTACGTTGGGAAACCCCTTTACAACCAATTAACTACAACCACTGTCAATAATTTTACCCACTCTCGGTGTTTTCTTAAATCTAAACGAGAATTTCACGAACCCGAACTTCCTAGAACTGCCCGCCTGTGGAACATTTTACCGCTTGCTTGCTCTCCAATTGTCTAGAACATGGATGTATTCAAGTCTGATGTAAACAAATTCTGGTTTAAACCTCATCTTAAATAATCAAATTCTACTCAATTTCCACCGCCACCGATCACTGTTGTCTCGCTGCCTTGCTTAAACCGTTAACACGTATCCTCGAGTTGCATTCAGGTCTTGATAAGTAGTGAGTCCCTTGTAACAAAAAATGTTCTAATTATAAAGAAAGGGGGGATATAGAGGTCAAATGAAACTTTTCCCGCGTTTAACCCGCTGTGACAGGCGCAGTTACATCTACAATAAATGGCATAATGGCGAACGTCACATCTGATGGTCACGTCTTAACTTGGAGAGTATTGCATCTGAGGTCGACAACTCGTTTCATATATTCAACTTGATAATTGTGCAGGCAAAGGCTGCAAGAGGAAATTGTTTTTCATGATCAATTGTAATATTTACTTTTTTGAAATGAAAAATAATAAGAAAGGAAAAATACGATCTATACAAATAAGCGCTCGGGACAAAAGCAGATAAAGAACGCATTGTTCAAGTGAAGCCGCTAAACAAATCTCTCTGGCGATAGCTATTAAATATTACAATGGAATAAACAAAAGCCTCGTTTTCAACAAAACAAAACGAGGCAAGGGAAAGTGAAAAGAAACGAAGAAAAGAAAAACCGCCCTCCGCTTTCTTTCCTATGTAACTTATCTAATTTTCAAGCATGGCGCTCCTTTAAGGTCACGAACTTTGGATTCTACAAATGACGGATCAATTCGCAAATGAAACGAAACCAACGAAAAGATATTAAAAAGGATTCAATGAAATTCCCAAGCGCCTATTCAGACATTGTGTAAAAATATTTCTTTCAATGGAAAACAAATGTTTTTTTTAATAAAAACAGCATGCGAAACAAAATAAAAGGCAAACGTTTATCCGTTTTCAATAATTTGTGTGATTTTTTTGGAATAAATAACTCGTTAGGGAAATGTGTACATAAAATGGGTCATCCCGTTAGAATTTAACTGGCACAGAGAGTTTACCATTGCGCCATAGAAAGAGAGTTTGAGCAAAGTCATTTACTAACAGTTTCGATTCTGTAGTTATTTGCAAAACTGGAATTAGCAGGCCGTATGTAAGAAACACTGGGAGGAACAAGTCAGTTATACTCGCAACTTTCTTTCTCTCTTCCTCTTTTTTTTTGTACAACGAAACAGTACTGTATGTGGATGACTATGAATGCTCCCTATTGTGGGTTGAGCATATTGGGAAGTGGTAAACAAGCTGCCACTAGCGTATTAAGCTATGCTCTATGTGATCAAATAGAGCTTAGGCGTTTGGACAATGTTTGAACTGTTAATTCACACACCCATCTTAGCAGCAGCGGAATAGCGTAACGACACTACCATGTATGGCAACACTTTAAAAGCCGTAAACGACCATGTTCTCACTGATTCTCTCTCCTCTGATCTTCATCACGTGGTGCAATGGGGGAAGAGGTGGCTGGTTAATTTTAACGCATCTAAAACAAAGCTTCCATCTTTCTATCATCAAAGTTTTGATCCCCGTCTGGCATCAATTGAAATGAATGGCTCTCGACTTGGGGCGGCTCCATATTTTGTCAACCCCCCTTCACTGGGCCTCAAACCTCAAACCAAAAATAAGAACCCTAAAATACCTCCCCCTATTCCCTTCCACTCACAACCCCCCTCCACAAATCGAACTAATACATACTATATAATTAACACATATAAACTTATGCAATCAGAATAAATAATACTAACCCAGTCAATCCAGAAATATTTATATTTAAATTTACTAAAAATTCTTTACGATAATGGCAACCGATTTTTATTTCCTCAAACTCGCCTCCACGCGCATACCCCCATACTCCTATCTCCCATCTAAAATTCCTGATGTCCGTTAAGGTCCATCTAACCACTACCACACGCACACTTAACGTATTCTTTCAACCTTTTTCCACCCAGCTATTTTGTCGCTACTACTAACTACACTCTGACCTTCATTCGTGTTGAAAGCAGCTGAATGCGCTCCCAGCCGACTGTTTCGAATTATTGAACCCGAACCGATTCTGCTACTTCATACCTGCACTCGCCACACATAAAGGACGAATAAAGATTACAATTTATCCACACTAACCAAGGAACACCCACGGAATCATATAACAAGGAATATACAAGACAAACGCGGAAATACCAACACTAATCTTGAAACTAACTAAATCCCATCTTCTCATCATCTTTTTTTAGGACAGAGGTAATACTCCTTCCTCCACATCGCTTGATAAAACAAGCTCTCTTTGTTGAATTAGCAAACCTTTCTCGCTACGAGTAATAACACAATTCACCGAAACGCCACACAGGAAGAACCCTTTTCTCGTTTATAATATGTATTCTGTCTTTTATATCTTGCTCGTTCATAAATAACATATATCACTGGTCCTTGCAGTTGGGAAATTGAGGACTATATTGTTGACTTCTGCAGACATTTTCCTGTCCTAGAGATTTGTATCCTCCGAGGTATTGTCTACCGAACTCTATGCTCTGCTGGCTAAATCATATATACATTATTCATTTGTGCCCCACTTTTGTATGCATGTACCCTAATTATCCAACTCTTCCCCATTTAACCAAATTTCAGTTTAGTTTTTTTTTTTCTTTTACTCTTCATTCTTTATCCCTTAATTTTATTTCATTTGTTATTTTTAATTTTATTTTTATTGTTTATCCCTTCATTTTATTTACCTTTTCTCTATTATTATTATTATTAGTAGTAGTAGTAGTAGTAGTAGTAGTAGTATCATTATTATTATTTATAGTACATTTTTCTCCCTATTATCACACCGCGCCAATCGTCTACATCCTAAAATTTCTTTTGTCTGTTTATCCATATCCATAAACTTTGCTACCCTATCCTTATACCTCTGCCTTATAGCCCAACTCCCTCCCTGTACATCTAATAGCAAGGCAACCCTAGGATTATTACTACATATTATCTAATACATATTTGTATTCTGAAATTTATTATTATAGCCTTACAACTAATAACAACTTACTCCTTTAACTCACTTCCTCGCCTCTCTAAATTAAAACCGTGGTCCACGACGCTCCATGTAATCAGTTTTGTTCAGCCCTGCTTAAAAGACATGGTTTCGCCTTAAATCATCATCATAATATTCCTCCTGAAATTATACACCGCCTCAAAGTGCTGTCGTCGTCGTCTCGGTTGCATCTGTCAATAAAATGCCCCTGCATAAATAATATGCATCTTACATACCGATAAAATAGAATTACCACCAATCCACACTATACCTCCCCTAAGCCTTAAAACATAGACTACATACATTTAAGACTATGATAAAGACCCTATACACCTTTTACCATTACACCCTATATAATACGCTACTCCTTTATCTTAGAATTCGATAAAATTCGCACCAACATCATCTATAATTTTATAGATCTATTTACGTTTCTGATGAATCCCATGCTAGAAATCGCATCCCAATTAAGTTACCTAACATCTTCTTTACTCTTCTGATGAGAAGCATCAGGCTTCGAAATGTCTTGGCATAAATAGTCCACTCTATCCTCCAACTAAATGTCTGTATACCCTTATTGAATAAATGAACCATTCTATATTTACCAATATATAGTTTTTTGTGACTTCATTTACCATTCCTATTGTTCTCCTCTATAAGCTCCAATGAAACTTGTTGAACTTTATATTATTCCGATAAGTCTCCTCTTATAGAATTGAACTTACTCTCGTCTTCTAACTCACTAAGCTATATATATATATATGTGTGTGTGTGTGTGTGTGTGTGTGTGTGTGTGTGTGTGTGTGTGTGTGTGTATACATATATATATTAGAATTTTCAACATGTGAGAGATGATATAATTAATTCCACATTCAAGCAAAGTCGCAGCTCACAAGAACCATGAAAGCCAACTAATCGAAAATCCAAGACTCGAGTTTATCCTCATTTGAGTTCATTAGTTGAATACATCCGAACTGGGAATTCGAAATTTTTTGGTGTGTAGCGTGGTTACTCAATTGGTAGAGGACTCGCCTCGCATGCAAGAGGCTCGCGTTAAGAATATATATATATATGTATGTATATATATATATATGTGTGTGTGTGTGTGTGTGTGTGTGTGTGTGTGTGTGTGTGTGTGTGTGTGTGTGTGTGTGTGTAATGCTAAATTTCTGTTTGGTTATTTACTGATAGTTGAGGTTATGTAATTATCGACGATGTGAAATGTTTCCCATGTTTATTTCCTTTTTCTTTATTCTCTCTCTCTCTCTCCCTTTCTGTTTCTCGCTCACACTAACCCTCCCACATGTAATATTACAAAATATTTCTCTTACACTCACCTCACATTCTCCTTGTTTGTCTTTTCATTCGTTTTTCATACTTTGCCGCCATTACTCCCGATCGTTCCCAGCATTCTGTTTCATTTCTTGCCCCCCATGTTTGTTCCCTGGAGCAAAATATTTACATTGCCACGTTTCAATTTCTCCAGATTTCGCATTCACATAAGTGATTGAGTACCATTAATAATGTTAGATATTCTTATGCTTTTATAACGACGGTTAGTACTATCGATTATACGATGCTAGTCAATCTATAATTATCTTGACTCGTGCTGGTGCTGAATGTCATGGCTTAGATAAAGGTTAGTATTTGAAGGAGAAAGGTATAATCGAAGCTTAATATTTTTTAACTTGGCAAAATAACAGCATTGCTTTGTAGAATTGTTGATAATTATCTTTAGAAATCGTAAAATTTATTAAATTAATACAGACAACACGTAACTTGCATAATTTATTTAAAGCCAACTTTCTCAACCCTGCGTTGCACGGGTGGAGATATATTGCGTGATGAATGACGAAAAGAAGAATTCAAAATATAGTCATGTTTCCAATCTTTAGCTAATAATTCGAAAAATAAATGAATCCACCCTAAGAATATGATGTTCAAACGATTTCTCTTTGGTTACTTACAATAACGATACCATTTTAAAACTATCAATAGGTCTGTGTGTGCATGTATTTCTCGTTGTGTGTGCATGTGTGTGTGTGTGAGAAAGAGAGAGAGAGAGTGTGTGTGTGTGTGTGTGTGTGTGTGTGTGTGTGTGTGTGAACTACAATGTTGCAAACTGTTTTCTATATAATTTTTCTGTAAACGGAAATAAATCAAGTGAATAATTTAAAGCTAGCTGTTCCGTTCCGGTATTGCCTAATAAAGGGCTTAGTAAAGAAGAATTTCTCTTGAATAGGAATTTTAGATTTCGTTTTCTGTTTTCCGTTAGTCTATTTGATTTCAATAAATCCTTGATCAATTTGCTATTATAACGACAGTTGGTATTATCGATTATATGATGCCAGTCAATCTATAATTATCTTGGTTCGTGCTGTTGGTGAATGACATGGTTAATATTAAAAGGTTAGTATTTGGAGGAGAAAGTTATAAGCGGAGGTTAATCTTTTTAACTTGGCAAAATAACTGCATTGTCTTTGTAGAATTGTTGATAATTATATTTCTTTGAATCTGTCTATCTGTTTGTACCATTTTTTCTTGGAAACTACTTGGTCGATCTGACTGAAAATTTTTATGGATCTTCGTTATGATAAGATGAAGCTAAATCAGTATTATGGTATCTATTTGGTGCAGTGTAAGGGGCTAATAAGGATAGACAGTGATTAGTCACCTCAATACCATATTTACTCTAGCTTTCTCGGAAACGAATTGGCCGATCTGGCATAAATTTTGCATTGACATTTGTTATGACAAAGTGCAACAAATTATGGTATCTGTTTCATGCTAAGTTGAAGATTAATGACGATTAATAGAGAGTTTTATTTTATGCAAAAAATAACACACAGTAACCATATTCAATCATCAGTTTGGTATGGTTTAGGAGCCAACACACGATCAATTGATAAAAACCTCCGAGAAACCATGCGTATTACCTCAGGATGTCTGAATTCAACCCCAACACAATGGCTACCAGTAGCGAGCTCAATTGCGCCACCGAAACCCCACCCCACATAAAAAGAGAGGAGGCAACTCAAAAATCAATTCAAATCGTCGAAGAAAAAACCAAGAGATTTAGCAAATTTGAAAAGATACCCCCAGATTCAAGTTTCACAACTCAAAAATAAAAATTTCAACTCAGTTGCGATATGGAAAGAGGGAATGGAGAAACAATACTCCCAGAAAAGGGGGACATCATTGAAGACCCAACTTTGCAGCTCCCAGGTTTTGCTTCAAATAGTAGTAAGCAGTGGGTAGCAGCAAACCGGATCAGAAGAAGACACTGTAAGACTGCAGTAAAGCAAACCTGTATAAGAGTCATGTATGTCCAAGGATGGAATTAATCATGTTTAATACACTTTGCAAACCTACGGTTTCCTGATTCCAACATTTTAACTTAAGCATAGCGAGTCAACCAACGAATCACCTTAGTTTTGACTAATATTTAAATATGCAATAAAGTAAAAAAAATCTTTAAATGGTGTGGATTATTTGGACCTTGTTGTAACAAAGTTATTTTCTTTTATTTCTCCTCAAATTTTTAGCTAAACAAATAAAACACAATTATTCTGGATTCAGTACTTCGCAAATACGCTATGACTGTTCGCTAGTTGATGTATGCCAAGTAAATATTTACCGATCCTTTTTTATGATAGTCTTAAAGAAAATTTATTAGTAAATAAACTAAACGGGATAAGAATGTGTGCAACGATATTTTCTTAACGAGTAGTGACGTCATGGTAGGAAGAATTTGGGTGTTTTTTTTGTTTTTTTTTTTTTGTTTTTTGTTATAATTTTAAAAAGTACACAAAGAACATTGTTAGTCACTAGCTCGGACTAATCCATAAATACATTTTTTTAAATAGGCGCCAATAACTTATTCGCCCCCTCCCCGATTGTAAACATGTCAGCACTTCGTTTAATATCTCATAATTATTGTCATAAATATCGTTGCTAATTAATATTCACGTTGGAACTTTATTTTCCTTAATTATTAATTCCACGATGTTTGTTTAAAACGGGGATTTCTTCCAAGTCGTGTCAGTTCTATTCTTGTATATCTCCATCGTAGTCGATCGATCGCCTTGTGACTAGGAGGTTGAAGAATCTCTAGACTTTGCGGAAATAAAGGGGCTAGGGATGCAATACGAACATACATATAAAGATTACTAGCTTTTATACGCTACTCTCTTTCTTACGCCGTTCATTTAGATTAATCTTTCATTCCGTCCTTGAAAGTAAAGAAATGCAAAGGTTTCAATATTTTCGATCAATGAAAATGACCCTGCTCTTCAAAAGGGTATATTAGGTTGACTAGTAAGTTCTTCGGAAATTTTTAATTTGGATCTCAAATAGTGTATTTTCAAATAGGCTTTCTTTATAACACCTTTACTTTATATATCATTTTAAAGAGCGTTTTTCATTCTATCTAACCGTTTAAATTACAATCGTTTTAAAACAAGTGTCTTCTTTTTAGAAAGTTTAATACAAGATGGACAAAAGCAAATTTACACAATTTTTATTTCAATTCAAGCTAGGCCGAAAAGCTGCTGAAACAGCTAGGGATATCAACGAAGCGTTTGGCTCATGAACCGCTACTAAACATACAGCAAATAATGTTTTTTAACGAAATTTTGTGGCGGTAACGAGAGTCTTGAAGGTGATAGGCGTAGTGGTCGGCCATAGGATGTTGACAACGATCAATTAATATCATTATTCGAGGCCAATCCATGCACAAATATTTGAGAACTTGTTTCTGGATTAGCGCGGGACGTATACGACAACTTCCAACCGCTTGAGAGAGATTGAAAAGACAAAAAGTTTGATAAATGGGTGCCTCACAAATTGAACGACAACCAAAAGAAACGTCGTTATGAAGTGTCATCTTCCCTTTTTTTACGCAACAAAAACGACCCATTTCTCGACCGGGTTGTGACCTGCAATGAAAAGTGTGTTCTTTACGATGAACGCCGTTTTCCCAAGCTGAAGTTGCACCAAAAGAAGGTCATGTCAGAGTAATCAGTATAAATTAAACAATTGCTAATATCATTAAAGTTTTGGTAATTTTGTAAAAACCTGATAATTTTTATTAATTAATCGCCCTTATAAGCTGACAATCTTTGTGGTAAACTTGCTTTTTACCACAAAGGCTGAAGCTTTCTGGGCTCGAACACCTGATGGATGGTTCTCAAATTTCACCATCTTCACAGCATCATATATTTTATCTGCTAATCGATGCATCATTTAGCCATGTTACTCATAATTTGATGCTTAACGTGTTATCTCAGAGAGTTATTCAATTTAAGTAGTATCCTCCAGACAGGATTATCTCCCTTTATCGCGAACCACATATTATCTCAACTTGGCTTCTAGTGAAGATACGTATATGCGGCTGATTAAGTTTAAATCGGACGCTTGCTTTAATCCGTCAGCGATGTCCTGGCAGATTGATCGAACCAAATAGCACACGTTATGAGTTTCAGACTTGAGTAAAAGCTGTGACCCTGTGCTGATTACGTCTTATCGTAAGCCGCGTTCGATAACCAAATCTTCACATCCAGCCAGCTCCAATAGAATTGAATTTGCTCGAGGGGACAAAAATAAGTGAGATTTTTCAAACGTCTTCGTCCGAAAACCAAGTAAAAAGTTTATTTGTGTTGTAGAACTGAATAGAATATTATACATTTTATGAAATAGTGATCTCTACAAATATAAAATTATGTTTCTATATAGTCTTGAAAACTATACAAAAAAAATATTTTTTATCATTCGTTAGAAAACTATTTAGTCAGTAAGTCATTCAATCACCTGCAATTATTGCTCTCTCGAATTCACTATAGTACCAATCATAATTTATATTTTAAGGGATCATCAGTTGTTTACCATAAAACACTGTTATATATATATATATATATATATATATATATATATATATATATATGTGTGTGTGTGTGTGTGTGTGTGTGTGTGTGTGTGTTTTCGTATTTCCTCTAAAACACTTCTTCCAAATACTAACAACCATTTCTGTAAGGTCTAACGAGGCTGTCGGATCGTAAACATGGTCACACATCCAAAATATATGTAACCAAACAGATAAAACGGTAACAAAAAAATAAAACACATATTTGCTCTGCAATAGTATTGAGCACTCTCTTCAGGTTTTACTAATTACCAGTTTTTTATTATATATATATATATATATATATATATATATATATATATATATATATATATATATTATGTCAGGTCATGTCATATGCTACTGGTACCATGTAACCCAGTACTACCTGCCTTATTGTCGGGTCACCGGCGACTAAACTGCTTCCGCCACCAGACTTGTTTGGTGAGGAGGGTGGCTAGTCTCCCTGAAGAGTTAAATACAAGACCTTCCAAAGGGTGAATTTTCGGGGTCAACGGCCAACTAGTACCATGTGTGTTTGTGTGTATTATGTGTGTTGGGGCGGAGAGGGATCCTGTAAGCCGTGGTGAAGGCAACTTTTCTAGGAGAAGAAAAGCTCTGATTTAAAAATCCATAAAGCGGAAGACCAGTACCAGCATTAAGCTGGCCTGCAGTTTAACTTGATGCTGGCTATCTTGCTCTTGCTTGTTGCTGGATCTCAACATTTTGAACCGAGAGAGAGACTTAGCTGTCGTACAAAGCTAAGACTCTGTAACATCATATGTGTATAGATACTCCCTCAGGCACGTGTCTATAAAAGTTGTCCTGTGGCGATCGAGGCTTGAAATCCTGGAAGCATGTAATAATTGATTTCAGTGACCATCTTCAATGTCATTCCTGCTTGAGCGTGTGAATTCACCGGTAGAACTAAAAAAAAGTCATTTTTGGGCTCAAGTGTCTGAGGGAGTGGCACTCGTCTGACAAGACTTTGCACTCATGATATATATATATATATATATATATATATATATATATATATATAGAGAGAGAGAGAGAGAGAGAGAGAGAGAGAGAGACCAATAAAATAAGAAAACGCCTAAATATATATACTAATGGATATAGATTTATTCTTTTATTCAATAAGGATGATGCATCAATTAAGAGTTGTAGGATTAGTAAAACTCTTCATACCATGGTATTTCGATGCTTAATACTTCTCATCAGAAAAGGAGAGAAGATGCTAGGAAGCATGATAGTTATATTGGGAGCGAAATAATTGTGCAGTGAAGGATAAAATATTGAATGGTAGGGAATGGGAGAACTAAAGTGACCTTTGTGATATAGAAGGAATGCAGCTTTTATTATATAATGGAGATAGTAGTTGTATTGCACATATGTCATGATAGGTTTAATATATATACATATACTCTTCTAATTTAATAGTTTCTTCCATAGGATTGCTAGATTTTGGAATTCGTTTCAAGGTTCCTTCTTCCCTGGCTGTACTTACATACCGAAGTTTAAGTTTATTGTAAACAGACATCTTGCTGCTCAACTCCTGCAAATGATGCTTAAGATAGTAGTCCGCTACATCAAAGCAGCACGGCCCCTTATTTGGAATGACTGCAGAAAAACAAAAAAAATCATTAAATAAATGATCGAACTACGCTTACATCTTCGAATTACTGGAATAATGCGATCATTTAGTTTAAGCACAAAAGAAAATAATCTTAGCCAATATACTAATACATGTTTGTATTAGAAGAAAATTGAAAGTTATTAAGAAAACTTATAAATAATGTCAAAATACTTTACAAACTACATAAGCTTAAGATAGAAGCAATACGCAACATGTTTCCTCTAGATATATAACCTTTACAAGCTAACCCTGTAACATTAACTAACCACGCGGGGTCGCAGAAATACCTGGAGTAGGACCCAGGCGCGGAGCAAACCCTCTCAGGGCTGATGGACCCAGTGGATCTTCCCAGATCACCGTCTAGGAGAAGGAAAACTCTGAAACTAAACCAAAGGGGAGGGAGGCCTCTCCAGTCTTGGACGACAACCTTCCTAGAGCTGGTGACTCAAACAAATTACCGGTCTGTAAACCTAAATTGCTTAAGGAGTAGATAGGATCTGTCTATCGCCGGCTTCCATACTCCTTCTTTGCCTATTAGTCAGGCGCAGAGACACTATCACAGGTGACGCGACAAAACACTTAGTGGTAGATCTTGTTTCTTGTCTAGGGCATTTAATGCCGTTCCCCCACTTCCGATACATCCCGCCCCTCATAACTGGGCACTTGGGAGTGCTTGAGTACCACGTATGCCTGTGCAATTAGATTGGGTGATCTTCTTCTGATGGGCTGAGGGTACCGGATTGACAGTTCCTGACTGCTGTTTCCGACTGGTAGTACAGGAGCCCTAACTCTTTGGTAGCGCTTAGAGCGGCTGCTCCATCAACAGTTATATAATATCGGGTTGTTTGTAGTGCCATCTCGCGCATGGAAAGGGACCCTGCACTCATCCCCGATGGGCTTTCCCGAGGCCACAGTCCTAGTTGAAGAAAGGTCAGTCAATTTGTCTACTTGTGTTGCATGTCTGATATCCTGCATAACCTCTTGTTCAGCTCCCCCTCACCTAACTGAAACTCTTTAAAAACATGATGACACTAAAATCAAAAAATAAGCTTAAACCAGGCCTAGGGACAAACAAATTCAACTTGCCTCCTCCCTTGAGGCTTGCATTCACTAACATCCGTGGGTTTAGAACTAATTTAGCTGATGTTGAAGCATTTCTCCAAACAAATACCCCGGATATCATAGCACTAAGCGAGACTAACCTACACTCCTCCATCCCCTCTAACTACTTTAACATGCCTGGCTATCTCCCACTCTGCCGTAAGGACTCTGACAGACATATGCACGGACTTGGAGTCTACATTCGTAATACCCTCCCCCTGACTAGAGAAACAAACCTAGAAACGGACGATCAAGCCTTTATGTGCTTTAGAATAAACATACAACACAACATTATCTACTTTTATTTTCTCTACCGCTCTCCCTCGACCCAGGCACCATAATAAACAAAGTCTCTGACAGTATAGACACAGCACTCTCCCTCGACACTAGCGCCCAAGTACATGTATTTGGTGACTTCAATGTTCACCACAAAATCTGGCTTGGATTCTCTACTCATACATATGCAGCGGGAAGCACAACACATAGTTTTGCTATATCTCACTCCCTATCACAAATGGTTACGTTTCCAACCCGTTTCCCTGACCAGCAAGAACAACAAGCATCACTTCTAGAGCTGTTTCTGACTACAGTTCCCGACGATTGTACAACAAATGCTAACAGCCCACTCGAGAACGCTGACCATGCAGTGATAATGGTCGAAATCGCCCTAAATTCTAGACCCAAAACTGAAGAGCCAGTGCTCAAAACAATGAGATATTATAAAAAGGCTGACTGGGTAGTCATCAGAGATCTTATCAGAGATGCCCCATGGGGAAATATATTTTCTCTTCCTGTCGAACAGTTCGCAAATGAAACCACTGAATGGTTCAAAACAGCAATGGAAGCACATGTTCCCATGTGGAAATTTTATAGCAAGCCCCACTCTCCCCAATGGTTTACTTCGACTTGCGCAACTGCCATTGCTCAAAGGCAACATGCACACCGCACATTTAACCGACATAAGTCCAGTTCAAACAAAAAGAAGTATATAGAAGCTAGAAGTAACGTTAAGAAAAAAATAGCGACAGCCAAGCGAGAATTTACTGAAACCACTAAAAAACGCATCGAAGCACAAAACTTAGGAACTCGTGACTTCTGGAAAATCTACAACAGTGTAGTAAATAATGGGCAATCAACAATTCCCCCACTAACCAACAATCACGAGGTTCTTTGCTCAGCAACTGACAAAGCTAATATGCTTGCCAGCCGGTTTGCCTCGAACTCCACACTGGACCCTTCCAACCACCCTCGTCCTGACTCCTTTGCGGACAGACGCCACGCTAGACGATCTAAAAATCACCCCTGCTCAGGTACATACTATCATAAAAAAATCTTGACACTTCAAAAGCATGTGGACCTGATCTCATCCCAGCTGTGCTATTAAAAAGTGCTCAGCCGAAGTAGCTCCAGTTCTCTCCAAACTCTACAACAAATGCCTTAATGAATCATGCTTTCCGGGCTGTTGGAAAACCGCTTCTGTGGTACCCATATTCAAGAATTCTGGCGAAAGAACTTACCCATCAAATTATCGCCCCATTAGCCTCCTCCCACTTTTCGCCAATATATTTGAGACCATAATTAACCATGCTCTAGTCCGGCATCTTACAGATGCTAAACTTCTGACTGACAAACAATATGGATTTAGACAAGCCCGTTCCACAACAGAAATCCTGACTGTAATCTCTGAACGTATATACCATTCACTGGACAAAGCGGGGGAGGGCAGAGCGGTAGCTCTAGATATATCTAAGGCTTTTGACAGGGTATGGCACAAGGATCTCCTCAGGAAAATTAAATCATACGGTATCACTGGTAGAATACTTAGCATAATTAAATCCTTCTTAGATAAGAGAAAAATCCAGGTTGTCCTCGACGGTCGAAGATCTAAACAGTGTGATATAAATGCGGGAGTGCCTCAGGGGTCTATTCTTGGACCTCTATTGTTCCTGATATTTATTAATGACCTCCCCGACAAACTGCCTCTGAGATGGGTATATATGCTGATGACACTACACTCTATAACAGGCACATATTTAAAGAAATGGCAAAAACACTAGAGGATGACCTCCAATCTGTAGTGGAATGGGGACATAAATGAATGGTCACATTCAATGCTGCCAAGACTAAACTTGTTTTCTTCAATAATTACAAGAAACCTTCTCTGGCACAAATAGCAATGGCCAGTGACTCTCTGTCTGAGAGTACATCTTTCAAACTGCTTAGCCTAACGTTCACAGGAAACATGAGCTGGAACAATTATATTGAAAACATTGCCAGGGCCGCTGCAAAAAAAGGTAGGCTCTCTCTACCGTGTTAGAAAACTACTGACACCCGAAAGTATCCTGTATCTCTATAAGGCCACCATTCTCCCATGTATGGAGTATTGTTGTCACATCTGGGCTGGTGCGTCTACTACGTCTTTCGCTCCTAGACAAGGTTCAAAAAAGAGTCGCCAATCTGATAGGCCCTGAACTGGCATCTAACTTCAGCCTCTGTCCCATCGACGAAACGTTGCATCCCTCTGATTGTTCTACAAGTATTTTAATGGTGAATGCTCTGACGAACTCCAGACACTTGTGACCCCACGACGCAGACACCATCGACAAACCCGACAGGCAGCTAAATCCCACCCCCAGACAGTAGAGATCCCTAGATGTAAAAGATCTTTCTACTCTAGTAGTTTCTTCCTCAGAAGCGCTAGACTCTGGAATTCCATTCCAGGATCCTGCTTCCCTAACTGTACTGACATGCAGAAGTTCAAGTGCAAAGTGAACCGACATCTTGCTGCCGAAATCCCTACATAGTACCCCAGTAGTTGCTGACCCTGATAGTAGACTGAGTGGCAATGTGCCTTGTTTGGGGTGAAAATGTAATTTTAAAAAAAAATTGTATTGAATAATGATCAACAAATGTTTTACGCTCCCATATTTTTGTTGCCATCAAATCAATGAAATCGCCAATTTTTCAATCAAATCGATTGACTACCTATCCTAGTTGCATACCCATCACGGTACACCGGGAGGAAGATTCACATGCCTCTCCGCAGTGTCGTAGTCCACAATACATTGTAGCCTACAATGTACTGTAGAGAACCTACTGTCGATTTTATAAAATTATTTTATATATAATAATTTGCATTAAAGTTTAAAATGAAAAAGTCAAGTATCATGGTGCAATAGTGCTTTAAACGGAAACATTCATTTCGAATGCGCCGCTGTCATATCAAACAATCTACTGTTAAATTTATATGTCCGGCCTTACTTGCTGTGTAGTGACAATAGCTTGAATTCAAGTTAAAAATGAAAAAGTCAAGTATCATAGTGCAATTGTGCTGTAAGCAAAAACATTCGTTTCGAACGCGCCCCTGTCATATCAAAGAAAATACTGTCGATTTTATATGTCCAGCCTTTCGACTTGTGTTGATAATAAAACTTCTCAAATGCACTTGTGATGTTAGGCTGTGTAAAGGGTTAACTTTGTTCAAAAACTCTCTTCCTGATCTACATCAATGATCACCCTAAACACATACTTAAATCATTCGTTGACATCTATGCTGATGGCACGACCATCTACGGCAACACATCAAAGGCTGTAAATGACAAAGTTCTCTCTGATTCTCTCTCCTCTGATCTCGAGCGCGTGGTTCAGTGGGGGAAGTCGTGGCTGGTTTTTTTTTTTTTTTTTTTTTTTTACAAAGGCATCACCACATTATCAAGGCCCAGAGGCCACTCAAGGATAAGGGTTAAAGAGTGTACAGTAGAAGTTGGTCAATATAGTAATCATTAGTAATGAAAATTTGGTAAATTTAATAACTTATATGGAACGGCTCATCAAGAACTTATTTACCTTAGACTTGAACACAACCATATTGTAGTCAGCCGGAAAGCAGGAAAACGGAAGACAATTCCACAGGCGTGCAGTTCTAAGAAAGAAGCTTTGTTCATGGAATCTATGTTTAGGTTTAGGCACAGATAAAGAGTGGGGGAAATTATTGATAGTGTTTACAGCTAGACGAGTGTTTCTTGTGAAAGTTTGGCGAGGGGGGACCATAGATTGAAGCTCAGTTGAACACTTTCCATGAAAATAACGATACATCAGAGACAAACTCGCAACATCTCTTCTGTGAGATAGAGGTTGTAAGGAGGAGAAAAGGACATCTCCTACGAGGCTACGAAGTCTATTTTGAACTCTATCAAGGCAGGACAAGTCCTTTCTAGCAGCTCCTGCCCAGATGTGGCAACAGTATTCCATCCTTGGACGTACCTGGCTCTTATATAGATAGAGAATAGCATCAGCAGTGAGATATCTACTGGATCGATAGAAAGATCCCACCATTTTTCCAGCGGCCTTGGCAACAGATTTGATATACGTGTTCCATTTAAGATCAGGAGTAATGGTCAAGCCCAGAAGCTTGTCAAAACTTGAGGCCTCCTGAAGACGAGAGCCATTCATTTCAATTGATGACAAATGTGGATTAAAATGTTGATGATGTAAAGAGAGAAGCTTGGTTTTAGATGCATTAAAAGTAACCAGCCACTCCTTTCCCCATTGTACTACATGCTCAAGATCAGAGGAGAGAGAATTGGAGAGTACTTGCTCGTTTACTGTCTTAGATGTGGTACCATAAATGGTAGTGTCGTCAGGTTACCTTTAATGCATCCAAAACCAAACTCCTATCCTTACATCATCAACGCTCTGATCCCCATCTGGCATCAATTGTGATGGATGGCTCTCGTGTGGGTGAGGCCCCGTGTTTTGACAACCTTCTGGGTTTGACCTTTACTCCTGATCTGAAATGGAATACGTACATCAAGTCTGTTGTCAAGGTCGCTGGAAAGATCGTGGGATCCTTCTACCGCTCCAGAAGATATCTCACTACTGATGCAATTCTCTATCTATAAAACAGCCTATCCTGCCTTGACAGAGTACAAAATAGACTTCGTGGCTTAGTGGGGGATGCCCTTTTCTATACCCTGCACCCTCTCTCCCACAGATGAGACGTTGCGAGCCTATCCTTGTTTTATCGTTATTTCCATGGCAGGTGCTCGTCTGAGCTCCAATCTCTAGTCCCCCCTCGCCAATCTTTCACGAAAAACACCCGTGTAGCCGAATCCACTGTGAAAAATTTCCCCCACTCTTTATCTGTGCCTAAATCAAAACGTGGATTCCATGAACAAAGCTTCTTTCTTAGAACTGCACGCCTGTGGAACTCTGTTCCGTCTGCCTACTTCCCACCGGACTACAGCTTGGATGTGTTCAAGTCCAATGTTGACAAATTCCTAATGAACCGCCCCCTTAAGTAAACGCTTCATCAAATCTCCATACTAACGTAATGTACTTGCAATAACCCTTATCCCTGAGTGGCTTCCGGGCCTTGATAAGTGGTGATCACTGTGTAAAAAAAAAATCCTCTGTTTCTTTCTTTCATCGGATTATTTCGATTATCGACACATATCGAAGAGATTCTCATACATCCCCCATCTTAGACCACTGCCAGACACATAAGCTACCATTGTGAATAATTTAATAAACATTGCCCCAACCGTTTTCGATTTTGTAAGGAACGAACTCACACAAATACACACACATGCGCGCGCGCGCACACACACACACACACACACACACACAAAGTTCCTTTTATGTAATAGTAAAGGTTTTCTTGGCTAATAAAATAACCCTCAACTCCATTGGTAACGATGAAAGTTCCATGGGAGTATGAAATTTACAAACGGTCCCCAGTCGCATGCAAATCTGCGTTAAGGGAAATGACGACGTTAGGATTATGCAACTCTTGCAGGGAGGTGTCGACAGCCTCCTACATACAGCGTCTTGAATTCCCAAATGGGTCACCAATCTAGTACTAACCAGGCTCAACGTTGCTTAACTTCTAACGAAAACAGATATGTCAACGTTATTATACTGTACTTTGTATACATTTGAATATGCCCTACTTTGTATAAATTTAAATATCTTCTGAATTTCAAGATCAGAGCTTCTAAAAATAGATGCTCTAATCCTCCTTAACGTGTCTCGAATTTCGCTCGAAAATCTTCAAAGATGTAAAAATAACTCATTTGAATTTATTAGGACACTCGCAACTGCTTCAAACATATTACACGATATGATGCTATATCTCTAGTTTTCGATCGTAACTTTTATGGCAGGTGTTCGACTGAGCTTCAATCTATGGTCCCCTAGTAAAATTTTGAAGTAACCGTCAACAATTTCCCTCATTTATATATGTGCCTAAAACTAAATAGAAAATTCCATGAACAGAGCTTCTTTTCTTGAACTGACTGTCTGTGGAACACAACTCCATGGAAATACTTCCCTGCTGGCTATAACATGGTCGTTTTTAAGTCTAATGTAAATAAGTCCTTGTTAATCCGTCCTTTTATATAATTACGTCCTACCTAATTTGGTCCTGGATATGACCTAAAACTATATCCGATGGTGAGGCCCCAGCTTGCGGGCTTTGGGGAGTGTGGAGTCACCCTTTAATTGCCATTGCTCCCATGTCCACTCTGACCCGGAGTGGTAGTACCTGTTAGGGTCCCAACTATGGCTTAAATAGAATCCGACTTAAAAAACAAATATACTCCATTAAAAATCGTTCCTCAAAATAAGTAGATTCGGCATTAAATAACCTGAAAAAGGTTGATATGCCGTAAAACAAAAACAACCTAATTTCTACTATTATTGATCGTCACGGTGCGTTCTCACCGTCTACATAACGTTCATTAACCTTTATGATAAAGTGGCCTCCAGACCGTGATAAGCAGTGACTCTGAAATAAAAATAAATCTGTAGAAATGTGACATTCGTTACTGGCTGATACCTACATTATAATAGGACTAGCTGTCATTCCGGCGTTGTCCAGTCGTAAAATGCGTTTAAATATGATATTTTAATTTTGCCGATTACATTTGTATTATTGTAAAATCAATCCTCTATTGATGATTATATTATATATTACGAGGAATAATTTGATAGGTGGACTAATTTGCAAAAGAAAAAAAAACAGAATAAAAAAGTAAAAAATAATGATTATGCCGTTCATCAAATTTCGTCTGTGTTTGTTTACAATATAACGTCAGCTGACATTTGAGCCTGGCCATGGATGACCTCGAGAAGTCACTTCTGATTAACGTTTAGTTTTGAAATATGTAAATGGAGAAGTGATTTGCTGCGATTTTAAACGGTAGTTCCTGTTTTGTCGTAAACTGAACTTATTAATGAGAAAAAATTAATAGTAAAATGGTAGGGTACACCAGGGGTTGAACCAGGGACCATTCGAACTGTTGCCGAATGCTCCATCACTAAGCTATATCTATAGATGACAATAAATCTATTTTCTATTAAGAAGAAATTATTTGCTGAAATTTTATTATCTTCCTTGTCTGATATAACATAAAATATCCTCTTGTAAAACTTCTTTTAAATTTATAAGAGAGAAAAGCTATTTTTTAGATCGTTTTTTTTTTTTTTTGATTTTCGATACTTATCGGATGAATTTTTTGTATAAAACATATCTAAGAACACTGCCAGCTATATAAATTAGCTTTGTGAGACTACTCAGTATTAACTGAGATGCAGAGAAAGGATCGCCGGTATTTTTGTTTTGAATATTGGCCAGATCAACGAAGGTATATAAGGTGATAGGAAACATTTCTCTTTTAAGCAACGATTGAACAATTTTTTTAAAGGATAGGAGTTATTTCCGGTGGAAGTTTCGGGAATGTTGTCAAGACTTGTTGGCATCGAGGTTCTTGCTAAGTTCGACAACATTCTGGACAGTTACTGGGATGTGATTCGCAAAATTTAGGCTCGGCTGTTTCGCAGTTTATGAAGAAAGAACTTACAAACACACACACACAAACACACACATAAACACACACACATATAGTGATTTTTATATAATAGTTGAGATAGGGATAGAGATTTAGTTTAATCGATTTTTGTAATTATTTCTTTCATTATTTCGTACTTCATTTCCTTCTATTCCGCTTTCTAATCTCTGAATATCGCTCATTTCGGCCATCTTTTATTCATTCAATTATTCAAATTAATATTCCGTCTTTTTTATTTTGTTTGTTCTTTTTACATCGTCTTTTCTTTGTTTCGTAATTCCACACAGCCGCATACATATCAATGTACTTCCGTGTTGGAGTCACACAAACACAACGAACGGCCATCAAATAAGAAACACACGAATACACAAGATGGCGCCGCAAACCAGAAAAGAAAGAAACGACTAAAACGAGACGACTTTTATTGTTATAAGACGATAACAAAGCGAGTGAGACGCCCGTACACCCGACCCCCCCTCCCTCTGCACTCACACTCAAACAGAGGAACAAGCGTCTCAAAATAATTCTAACCAATTCGAGAACACATTTTCGCTCAATTGACAACAAAAACCGGCCGAGATTTAATTATCGAAGGAAATTGGAAAAGTCATAACCAAAGTTCGCACCATTTCTGTTGCATCTGCCGGGGCAACATTAAAGAATTAGACATTCAAGGGTTCTTCTTTCGAAGATATTGTGTCTCTACGTTTTTGTTGCTGTCTGTCAGTTCGACAATTCTAAACTAAAAGACTTCCTTGAAATAACATGCTTCTTGCGGGGGGGGGGGACAGTTCAATACCAAAGAAAAGGAAAGGGAAAAGAAATTCCGATTTCCTTTTCGATTTTCAGCATTTCTTTTAATTGATTTCTGATTAGTTGATAAGATTTGTGCGTCGGTAGGTCAGTTTGGCACGCTTTGGTTTGGGTTACCATTTTCGTTGAACTGACATGCTTAAGTTTGAAATAGAATTTTTATGAACTATTACGCTTAAGGTTTAAATAGTATTTTTGTTGAACTGTAATGCTTATGTTAGAATTCTTTATTTGGGAGTCATCACGTATCAAGGCCGGATAACCACTAGAGGATAAGGGTTAATGAATGTAAGGTGATAGTTTAGTAACCGTTAATGCTGTAAATTGGGTAGAATTTAAATTATATATGGGGACGGCTCAACAAGAACTTGTTTACATTGGATTTGAAGGCTACTATGTTTTATTCAACCAGGAAGCAGGTTAGTGGAGCAATGTTCCACCGATGGAAAGTACTGAAAAATAAGCTTTGTTCATGGAATTTGCGTTTAAATTAAGGCACAGATAGAGAGTGGGGGAAATCATATATAGTGGTTGTAGCTAGTCGAGTGTTTTTTGTGAAAGTTAGGCAAAGGGTCCCATAAATTGAAGTTCAGTCGAGCACTTGCCATGAACATAACGATAAAGCAGAGACAGTTTCGCAATGTCTCTTCTGTGGGAAAGAGTATGCAAGGAAAAGAAAAGGGCATCACCTACTAGGGTTCAAAGCCGGTTTTGAACTGTATCAATGCTGCTCCTGTCCAGATGTGGCAACAGGCGTCCCTAGCTCTTATACAGATAGAGGATTGCATTGGCATCTGGAAGGTAGAGTGACCCAAGAATTTTTTCAGTGATCTTGGCAATATATTTGATGTATGTGTTCTATTTTAAATCAGGAGTGAAGGTCAATCGCAGAAGCTAAACACGAAGAAGAAAATATGGAGCTTTTCCAAGACGAGAGCCACTCGTTTCAATTGGAAAATGTGATTTCGTAGGAATTTCAGCTTAGTTTGAAGTGCCTATTTGCTCCGTCTTGCTGAAAGTTTGTCGGTCTTTCCGACATATATTATTATTATAGTTAAGCCTTCACGCTTCAGTTTGTTGTAGAATTTTGTCAATCTGTCACACGTTTGAAACAGCATTTTTATTGTACTGTAATGATTTTAACACTTTTATTTATTCATACATCATGTGAGAAACTACTGCGCGATTATTTGGTTTCCGAACTATAACTTATCTCTCTCCTTCGCTATTACTCTCTCGATCTCAACGCTTGTTCTCGGTTCTGTTTGTATTTTTCTTGTTTACTAATGTGATACCGCCTATAGATAGCGAGAGGTCTCTCGGACCTAAGAGTTAAAGCGATCATCGGTTGAATGATTAACGTCACCACACGAGGATTATAAACAACCGTATTAAAATACATAATATTTCTTGTATTGGGAGAAATTGTTAATAGAAGACGACGGCTTAGCAAGTATTTGTGTACATTAGACTTGATGATAACTATGTTGTCGTCGGTAAGTAAACAGTCTCGGAGTATTTTGCCCCACCGATGAGGAACTTATGGAAAAAAGTTCATAAGAAGTTTTGCTTGATTTTAATAGAGAAAGAAAGGAAAGTTCTCTGCTGTGGTTGTAGGTACATTTTATTGTTGATTCCCGGAAAAGTAAGCTTAAGTGGCATTCTAGTTTCAAAACATCAACAGCAATCATAACAATAATTGTCATTTTCTAGTTAATAAGCTTGTAAATCAAAACTCCGTGCCCTATCAATGTCCATTAATGTATCAAGAGCTATCGCCATAGAGACGAATATCCCGTCGATTTACTGTAGATGTGTTATATCATAACCAGGACGTCAGCTGTAGATGTGGTAGCATGTAATCCATATACTTTGTCGTTAAGTAGAATTTTTTGTGTGTAGGTGGTTGATAAATTCTTGGTTCATTACAGATTCTAGCAAATTACTCATGACGCAGAAGAGACTAGTCGATCTGAAGATGCAGACAAAAGAATCCTCGGTATATTTTTTAAATATTAGGCAAACGAATTCTTATGGGGTGATAAGAAACATTTCTCTATTAAGCAACGATTGAACAACTTTTAAGAATTCTTGAGTACTATTACGGGAATGTTGTCAAGACTTGTTGGCATCGAGTTTCTTGCTAAGTTTGAAGACATTCTGGACACTTATTGGGATATGACTTATAGTTTTCGGCGATTGAGTGGGTTGTACAGGCTGGTGATTATGGTCACAAGAGGTGAAAATTGCTGTGAATTTTCTTGCGAAAATTTTGATCGTTAGGATAGAGGTTTTACATCTACTCAGGATTCTGTTATTGTCTAGAAATCATGGAAGTTAAACCATTGATCAGATTGGTCATAGGAGTTTAGCATTTTGCTACGATTCTTTTATAGTGGTTTCGGTCAGATTTGAAAGATGTGTTGTTTCAGAGTATCTATTTCGTTCAAAGCAAACCATGGTCCGTGTGTGCACATTCAGGATTTTTCCATGCAGCAATACAATTTGCTAATTACTACCTCTGGTCGGAAATAATTTGTGCAGAATTAAAACTGTCCGCGTTTTAGGTTTGTCACGGACCATTTCAATGTTTTAGGGCGTAACTGGTAGTACTTTAGAGCGTGCTTAATTGAAAAAGAACAGTTTTTGTTCTAAAAGTCATTTAGAGTTTAATCTATGCACATTACTTTGTTGACTGTTATATAATCTATTTTTAAAAATACCCGCAATGGCTATATAAATAACGAAAATGTAGTTGATGCCAATGTGGAAGGTAAAAACAGAAGTGATAAGAGAGAATTGACAAATTCAAGACAAACAGCAGTTCGTCAATCGTTGCTACAAAGGTCTAAAGGGCGCATCTTAGAACGAGGTGCAATCAAAGATGTTGTCCCAAAATTCGGTATAGAAATATACTGTAGGCAGAATTTGGTCACAAGCACTAGACCGTTCGTTCGATATATCGGTGCCAACAGATTCTTTGAGCCGTAAGTTTCTCTGTGGCCGAGGAAGGACTATAGTTCACAGTTGGCAAAAATAAACACCATTCCTTTGAGTAAAAGAACCACTTTGCGGTCTACTGCTCAAGTATGTGGAATACCTAAGACAACGTTGATTGCAAGGATGAAAGATACCGAAATTCGGGCACATTCAAATGCTGTAAAACCGCTTCTCACGATAGGAAACGAAAAGTCGCGTTGATCTTTGCCGTTCGCAGTTGAATTTACATCGAGGAACTTTTTGAGAAATGTCTGATGTCATGCATATTGATGAGAAATGGTTTTACATGACACAAAATTTAAGAAAATTTTATTTACGCAAAGACGAACATGACTCTTTAAAAACCACTAAAATCAAGCGTTTCATTACAAAGGTAATGTTTCTTGCTGCCGTGGCTCGACTCCCTTGGGATCCACATCGCAAATTTTACTTTGACGGGAAAATTGGAATTTGGCCATTTGTCAAACAAGAGGCGGCTAAACGTAACAGCAGAAACAGACCTGCTGGAACAATGGTAATTAAAGTCATGGATACAATCACAAAACTTCAGATTCGTGAATTCTTTGTTGAAAAGGTCCTTGTTTCAACACGGAACAAATGGCCAAGTGGATCCATTGCACAGCGAATCATAATTCAACAAGACAATGCTAAGCCACACGTGCATCCAACACGGTTCAAACAAGGAGCGAAGAGATTAAGGATGAACATTGAACTGGTTAACCAGCCTGCAAACAATCCGGATCTGAATGTGCTTGACCTAGGTTACTTCAATACAATCCAATCCATTCAACACCAAAAGGCTCTAAAAAATATTGATGAATTAATTGAAGCAGTTGAAATCAACATTCAAGAATTAGAAAAATCAAAGTTGAACAACATTTTCCTGACATTGCAGGAAACAATGGAACAAATAATCTTGGTTGATGGTCGCAACAATTACAGACTTTAGCATATGTCAAAAAGTACAGCTAGAAAGAAAAGGAACACTTCCCACTTCAATTTTGATATCAGAAGAATTGAAAAATAAATTAAAACAATTGAATAAATGAATGTTTGGGTTTTTGGCATTATTTTTTTGTATATTTATTTAATCATACATTGTAAGAATGTACGTACAATCAATTGTCAATTTAATTAAGTATAATTATTTGGTTAACCTGTATTTCCTTTCAAAAGTAAAGTGCCTTATAAAACTTGAAACTTGTATGCACCAAGTATTTCAGACCAAACTAAAAAATAAATAATAATACTTATTCGACAATCTTATTGTAATCTAATATATTACTTACGTAGTCAAAATTCGTTTTATGTGTTTTCAAGCTATTATTTATGGACCGTTATTTGCCTCGCAGAAGAAAATATTTCGTTTTTTGGTAAAAAAAATATTTATACCAGAAAAAAGTTATCTTCTTTCTTTTAAGCTAGCGGGAGGAGGTGCAAACAATTTTTTTTTATTTTGTTTTTTGTATTACAATCTTCTGTATTCATTATGTTGCGTACATTTTATTATGTTGTGTAGTTTTAATGTTTATTTACCTCCTGCAAAAAATGTCTGTGTTGCAAAAAATAAACCTAGGCAATATCCATGTAAAAAACAACAATATGATTACAATTTTATCTACAAAAGACAACCTAAACAGGTGACAAAGCAAACTAACTTTACATGAATGCAATTTTATTCGCAAATATCATAAAACGTTTAGCGACATAATGCTTTAAAATACATCGTCGATTTTGTTACCTATTTGCGTTAACACTAGTTGCAATTCATTATTTATAAAATAAATCCTATTTTGATCACGTAAAGTACAGTGAAACAGCCACTTTCTAAAACTAATTTATTTTTGGAAATTGTGGGCACAACTGTATTTAGTCGAGGTTCTTCTTCTGTAATATGAACTAAGACAAAGCTTGTTTGTAAACCTTGCTCTTTCTGTTTAACCGAGATTATGCTAGGATTCAGGTCCTGCTAGTCTTTAGTAAAATATGATTATTATAATCATAATTATGAGCAGAGTCCGTGGAAATTTCACAGAATGAGAAATATTTTTAATCTACAAATATGTTTGGATAAAACTGACATTTCTTTGGATAGAGCATTTTTTTTACAGACAAATCAATAACACGCAGCAAATATGAGTTTATTAATATTATTATAAAAATAGTCATTGTTTTTTTTTTAATATGGAACTGACCAAAGCGACACAAATTAATAAATACTAATAAATATTTGGAAAGTAATATTGTGTTACATAGTTCAATACAAATAATAAAATCACATTGTAAGAGAAAATGTTTAATTTACCCCTTCAGTCTAGTACCACTATGCAGACAATGTTGTTTATTTGCCCTGTTTCTTTCGAACGTTCCCATTTTTACGTAACGTTTCGCCAAATTTCTTTGAAGAACTGCTGAAATAATTAGGTGTTCCTTTCTCACAACATCATAGCAATAATCACATATTCTTATAATAGTATTCGAAAACAAGGCTACATCAAAGAGAGGTTGCTCGCATATTCTTTTTAAAGGATGTCAGATTAGCCTTTTTAAAGCCAAATATCGCGAATTTAGCCTTTTTTTAAATAGCTTGCTTTTTCAAATCGTAACGTACAGACTAACTAAGAAGGGAACAAGTAGAATATTATATAGATTAGCGTGTTTTTTTTTTTATATCTGCCTGCCTGTCATTCTGTCAGTCTGTCTTTCTGTGTCTGCCTTCCTGCATGTCCTATTTAAGGAGCACGTGCCCAGGACATATTTTAATAACTATTGTGACGAAAAGAAGTTATCGTTCTCAGATTTACTGCCCCTTTTCTCTCGTCCACTCCTCTTCCTCAAGCGTCGACCGGCCAAACAATATAAGAATGGAGGGTTCTTGATTAAAGCCGATGTGCAAACACAAGCGGCTGTCCACAAATCGGACTGAAGCTGGACCTGGAAGCAGGAAGAGGATACCAACAAACAAACAACCGAAGTGAATTATCTTTTTAAAAAAAAAAACATTTCTTTCTTTTCCAGCCATATCCGGTCTCGTTTTCTCTCGACAATTTCCATTGACATTTTCATTTTTATTCTTCCTTTTATTTCCAAAGGGTTTCCTTAGATTTTATTCTATTTCCTGATTTCAATTATTTATTTCTTTTCTCCTTGTTTTTTTTTATTATTATTAGCGAATTTTATTTGTTATTTTACCAAATTAATACACGTTCAATGTAAACTTGTTCAACTGACTATATAAAAGCAAACTGTCGTCCGTATTGTATATATATATATATATATATATATATATATATATATATATAGTAATTTATAAAATATATATGGCGATTAAGCTACACTGAATATTCGGCATTTCATCAACTGAGGAGTCCTAGAGTGGATGCAACGCCGAATATTCAGTGTAGCTTAATCGCCATATATATTTTATAAATTACTAACTAACCCTACCTACGTATTGAGCACTTTTGAAGTAAATACTTAAAGTTTACGCATAAATCTATACTTTCGTATATTAATTTTATGTGAGTAAATTAAGTAGTTATATATATATATATATATATATATATATATATATATATATATATATATATATATATATTAGCTGAAATACCCAGTGTTGCTAGGTTTTGTATAATATATTTGAATATTATGTCCTCATACATAATTATCCAATTGATTAAACGAAACATTAAATTCATGATGGCTGCTTTTTCCAACGCCCTGTCAGGTAGGAGCAGTTGGTGCGTTTTATTTTATAAAGCTCCCGCCAGTAGTCATGATTCTCTATAATATAATATAATATATAATATTTAATTTTCTAGTTCTTCTTCTTTCAAAATATGATATAAGAATTGTAATTATTATTTTATACCTTTGTGCATATCTGAAAACTGTTAACTCTCCTTTTGTTTTTACAATTAAATGTGCAATATAATGTATGTATGTATACATATTTATATTCGAGGTACATGCATATAATTAAAAAGCTTTGAACTTTCAAAATAAACTAATAAATAAAGTAGTCTGGTAAATATTAAAAAAATAAGTTTGCTATTTTCCCATCAACGTGACAAACTGGTCGTCGCCGTAAAAACCAAAGAAAAACGCATTATTATCCTACTTAAAACTGAATTTCTGGACGGTAAATTTTACTCATTTTTAGTTTCTTATTTTATTCATTTTCTGAATATTTCACGGTATCTACTCGCTTAAAAAAATGTGTAACTGTTTTTACTAGCATTTATTGCTTTTGGAAAATGAGTTTGTATGTTTTAAAATTAGTATGAGAAAAGAAATCGAAACTTATCCTTCAAATTAAATACAAGGAAAAAAGCTATGGATCGACTCCTAAAAAGAACGCACTTGACCCTTAAGGAACCACTTACCTTTTTATTACTTCTTTGAAATAGATAGAAATATTGGTACTCCAAATTCATTCCACTTGGAGACACTGGTCTGTTATGTAACTCCTTCATGAGGGCAACAAGATAGGTACATTTATCTATTCCGTGTAGTGTTTAGCCTATGTAAATATAATCCCACCATTTCTTTTTAGTTCTTTGCTTTTTATTTTTTACATATCCAGGTACTTATATTTTATTTACTTATTTTAAAACAAATTAATTACTAAAACAGATTAGTTATCTCACCATATTTACGGCATACACGGTTTCTTCTTAATGTGTTTATATTTTTAGAATGCAGCAAAACTTTATTAAAATATGATGCTTAGTATTCTTATCCATGTAGGGGGTAGAAATACCTGGTGTAGAAATCAGGTGGATGGTTACCTCTCTCTGAGTAATTGACTCATAGAACATCCCAGATCATTCATTTAGAAGAAAGAAAACTGATATTAAAACTGGAGGAGGGAGGCCTCCTCCATCATATTCGACAACCTTCCTAGAGCTGGTGACTCGAACAAATTCTCTGGTTTGCAAACCTAAATTGTTTAAGGAATAGATGTTTTGCGAATTGCCAGTTTTCACACTTGTTCTTTGTCTATTTGCGCATAGGTGAAATAATAGACACCTACCTGACTCATCCTGTGCTTGGCCCTGTTTCCTGACTAAGGCAAGCTGTTCTGGGTCGGTCTTATCTTGGGGGTTCAGGGTATCTGATTGACAGTTTGTCTGGCTGCTGTTTCCGTCTGATAGTACAGGAGCCCTAATTATTTGGTAGCGCTTAGAGCGACTGTTCTATCATTAGTTGTATAATATCAAGATAGTTTTAGTGCCATGTCGCGCATGGAAAGTGACCTCGTTGCTATCTCTGGTGGCCTTTCACGCGGCCACAACTTCCTAGGCAGGACTCGGTTAATGATCTATTGTGTGTGTGTGTGTATACTTAGCGTCAAAACTGGTCCACGTTGCCCAATCTCTCCCCAACCTGAAATTAAACAAAGTGTAATGAAATGAAATGCCAACCCCAACAAATACCACGATCAAACTGAACAACCACCCAAAGAAAAGCAATTCTCTCCGTTCCTTGAGGATCGCATAGAAGTAATCTAGATGGTGTAGAGTCATACCTCTAAGTAACCTCCCCATATATCTTAGCACTAATTGAAACAAACCTACCGTCCTCAACCCCCTCTAACTACTTTTACGTGACAAAATACCGCCCATTCTGCCGTAAGGACTCGGATAGATATATGCACAGGCTTGGAGTTTATATTCGAAACACCATGCCCTTAACTAGAGAGCAACGTCTGGGATGTGATGACCAGGCCTTTATGTGTTTTCGACTAACCTTTCATCACTGTGTTAGTTACTTATATTTTCTCTAGCGGTCAGGACTGAAATCGAATCGATTATGTCTCTTAGAATATAGACGTATCACTCTCCTTAGTAACGCGCAAATACATGTGTTTAGGGTTAGTCTTCCACCATGAAATTAGTCGGTTTCGCACGTTACACAGATACAAACGCTTTACTTATAACTTTTCTACAGCTCATTCCTCACACAGCCATTTTACCAACACTCATCCCAGATAGTTAACACCAGCAAGCTTCACTTCTCGACCTATTCTTTACGACAATACCTGAGGATTGTGTAACTAATGCCTCCAGTCAACTCGGAAGCGCAGACCACATAGCGGTATCTGTAGACATTGCATTCAAATCACAACCCTAAAGTGAGGAGTCATTGCTCAAAATAAGTTACAACAAAAGGGCTGACTGGGAAACCATCAGAGAACATATCAGGAATCCCCTATGGACCAATATCTTCTCTCTTTTTGCTGAAAACTATGCCAATGAGACAACTGAATGTTGCAAATCGGGCATTGAAGCACATGTCCCCGCACGGAACTATGATAGCGAGCCCCACTGACCCTATGGTTCACTACAGATTGTGCAGCTGCCATTGCACAAAGACAGAATGTACTCCGCCGGTTAGTACGCCATAAGTCAAGTGCAAACAGGCAAAAATTTATAGATGCTAGAAATTATTGTAAGAGAGAAATAACCACAGCCAAAAGAAGGCATGCCAAAATAACCAGGGAACGCATATTAGAAGGTTGTATGCATGGCAATCTGTGGCACTATATCTTAGTGCTCCAGTAGTGGTAGTTGTTAACTCACCCTTCAGCATCGCCAAGTGGTAATTTGGCCGTAAGCGGAGGGATACACAGAAAAAAATCAATCCCATGATTCCCTCCTTTTATCGACCTCTCTTTCTGTCCGGACCGCCATGAGGTGAGCACGTATTTTCTGACTCTCTGTAAATGAGAGGAGGAGAAGCACCCTCGTTGCTCTTGTGCCCATATTCCCGACTGACCCGCTTAGCAATAAAATCACACCCCTTCACTGTTGCGGTACTAAATGTCAGAAAGTTTTCTACTCTAATACCTTCTTGCTAATTCCCTTCCTGCTACCTGCTTCCCAAACTGTACTGATATGCAGAAGGTCAAATACAACGTAAACCAATATCTTAATCTTTCTTAGACATTGTCCTAATTAGTCCCGATCAGTGCTTGGAATGAAGGTGAGTGAAAAAAAATTAATTGCATTAATTATTCTGGTATTTAATCAAACATTGGTTTCCAGCGGTGCATATCTAAACACTGCTAGATATACCTGTAACAATTATTTTGAAGTACCTCCGCATAAATAACATTTTGGGTGTGATCTCTAACAGGTGTGTAAATGTAGAAGTTTTTGATGAATTGCAATGCGGGAGTAACCAACATACAACTGGCCATGAGAAAAGCAAGGTGTCTGCATATTATGTCCAACAACTTTGAGGCTTTGTCTTTGAGCTTTATCCATAGACATGGCTAAGCTAAGGATTATTGGGAATTGTAAGCGCTTGGACCGAAATAGCATGTCATAAGGAATAAGGGGAATCCGAGGAATTAACACAATTTCACCTTTAAAATTTCCAGTTTTTATAATCGCTTCCAGAACATTTGTTTTCAAAGATTTTATTGCTAACCGCGTGTCATTACACAGTTTAGGTGGATTAACATTTCTCCTTCCTTCAATATCCTGTTATCATGTGGCATTCCAGACGTTTGTAGTAAATTTTACAGAAAATTCTACTGCCTATTCTTCACTAATACCACAATTAATAGATTGATAACTCTTGTAAGATTATAATTAATCATATCAACATCATTTCCAGAGACCAAAATTGCTTTTTCGCAAAGCCATATATTATTGTGGAAATTTTGAGCAATATCTACGAAAATCTTAGTTATCAGGTCACCAATTGAATTTACCATCTGGCCATATGGTAATTTGTGCAATTAAATATCTCTATTCAATGTTATTGAACGAGTGTCAATGAAAAGGGGGTGATTTAAGAATGGTAATGCAGACTGATCATTAAATAAATGTGTCCCCATAATTATATTCTTCAAACTGAAAACTAAAAACGGGAACGGATCAAACATTCGGTTCCCAAGGACAGCAACATTTATGAAGTTCTCGATGATGTTGCTATTGTTATGAAAATTCTATGCACGGAAATTAAATATTTCCCTTGTATGATATTTCTATACGAAATGTCGAATATAACTGACTGCATTTATTTTATCATATCTTTAAATATAAAGTACATGAAGCAATTGATCCGTTCAGCTATGAAATTTTAGCTTTAAATTCGTTTTAGAAAAACGAAATCCAAATTTTCGTAAATTGGTAAAATATCGGATAATTATCCGAAAATTTTAGTCAGACCAATTATATAAGAATGTCATTGAAATCTAATCGATAAATGAACTATGAAGAAAGATCGGTATGTCTTCGTATATTTAATTTAACGGCTCCAGCCCATAAATTCTTGTTTTTTACAGAAAAAATACTTACAGAAAGGAGAAATTGTGTAAAGAAAACGTGGGGGGTTATTTAAAGTAAAGAAACAATTATTCAGATAAGATAAAATCATCTAAATATAACAGGCGATATCATTTAAAGTTTTACTAGACGAATATTTCAATTTAAGGATCTTTTGCAATATTCATTTATAACTTGAAAACAACAAAAGAAGAAACACAGGAACCTGTAAGCTTTTCTATCAAAACCTGTACTTAGAATTTGTCCTCTGACATGCAAGATTTCTTTAAGAAAAGTATGAATTTTAAAGTTTTGTATTTTTTTATGTTAATTGTTTATATCATTTGTATTGATCACACTATTGTTCTCATTTAGTGCAACGTTTCGGTCGAATTGTTCTTCGATCTTCATCAGGCATGTTGGCTGTTGCTTATAAAATAAAGGAGACAAGTAGATATTTTCGTAGTTCTGTGAGTCTCCATATTATGGTCATTGTTTTGAATTTGTGAGAAAAAAATTGGTTGACAAAGGGGAGACAACTCTTATAAAGATCGATAGGGGAATTATCTCTCTTCCATCGCCGAAATGTTAAGGGTGTACAATTTTTGTTTTTTGCTTCTTTCTACAATGAGAGGTTTCCAAGTGCTATTAAATTCCAGGAATGATCTGCTTAGTAATTTTTTCTTTTTCATTTTTTTAACATATGTGCTGCTTCCTGTAGTCGCCACACCCTCCATTTTGAATCCCTGTTAATTATTTCGACCTCGTTTAACAAAGGGAAGTGTGTACCTTTGTTTTCCATATGTGGTCAGCTAGTCCCGGCTTTCCGACCTCTCCCCGTGTCACGTCTTTACGGTGTTCTTCTAGCCTTATCTTTAGCGGCGACCAGTCTCACATTTGTATACTTTCCCACATTTGTAAACATGCAGTAAAATTTGAAAGCTTCTAATTGTAGAAAAAATAAACATTTATTTTTCAAACAATAACCGACATGCCTGATTAATGTCGAAGGACAATCCAACCGAAACGTTGCACAAATAATACTCAAGATAAGAACAATAGTCTGATCAATACAAATAATATAAAGTGTGATTTTTTAGGGATTTCGTTCATTCGTTTATTAATTACAAACAATGAAGTTGTCAGCTTTTATGTTTCGCAAAAAATAAAAGCAATCAAAATTTAATTTCTTGGCTCCATTGAGAAAAAAAAGGAGAAGATTTGTGTAGATGTGTTTGGAATTGAAATATAAGTATCTCATGAATTAATGGTTGTGTCTGTTTTAAGAAAGGTTAATGTTTAAATATATTTTTGATGTGTTTAAGAAATCGTGGATTCCCGTCCAGACAGGTGATGTTTTTGTGTAGGAGTACATATTGGGAAAACATTTACGGGACATGTATAACGAGGATTCAGAACAGATGACGACGATAATGAGGGATAATTCTTGGGGACTTCATATCAATACGGACTGGGAGAAATATGATGCAACAGTTCTTATAGAGATGAGGAGATGCTTCACTTACGATTGTCGGGAGGACACATAATCTTACAATGTTTGTCATAAGATGATGATAAAACACATTTACCTTTTCTGTTGTAAGTAATGAACGACACAAGACAACGCTTACAAAATATACATGATTTCTTTATTCTTCAATCAGCCGATCGGTGACGTCAGGAATTCATACTTTGAAATACATGGTCTATTTTTCCTCCCTTCGCTCTTAAGGGACTCTCCTCTCCAACTGATTCTAACTTATCAATTGACCAACTCTTGACTGACCAATTCGCCAACTCACCAACTCATCAACTGATAACTCCTCTAACTTCGAACCCTTA
>NW_027633460.1:0-2500 GCF_053919585.1 Euprymna scolopes
ATATTATATTATTAATATGGATGTATGTATATGTACGTACGTATATATATATATATATATATATATATATATACCTATGGATGTATGTATATGTACGTACGTATATATATATATATATATATATATATATACCTATGGATGTATGTATATGTACGTACGTATATATATATATATATATATATATATATATACCTATGGATGTATGTATATGTACGTACGTATATATATATATATATATATATATATATACCTATGGATGTATGTATATGTACGTACGTATATATATATATATATATATATATATATACCTATGGATGTATGTATATGTACGTACGTATATATATATATATATATATATATATATATACCTATGGATGTATGTATATGTACGTACGTATATATATATATATATATATATATATATACCTATGGATGTATGTATATGTACGTACGTATATATATATATATATATATATATATATATACCTATGGATGTATGTATATGTACGTACGTATATATATATATATATATATATATATATATACCTATGGATGTATGTATATGTACGTACGTATATATATATATATATATATATATATATATACCTATGGATGTATGTATATGTACGTACGTATATATATATATATATATATATATATATACCTATGGATGTATGTATATGTACGTACGTATATATATATATATATATATATATATATACCTATGGATGTATGTATATGTACGTACGTATATATATATATATATATATATATATATATACCTATGGATGTATGTATATGTACGTACGTATATATATATATATATATATATATATATACCTATGGATGTATGTATATGTACGTACGTATATATATATATATATATATATATATATACCTATGGATGTATGTATATGTACGTACGTATATATATATATATATATATATATATATACCTATGGATGTATGTATATGTACGTACGTATATATATATATATATATATATATATATATACCTATGGATGTATGTATATGTACGTACGTATATATATATATATATATATATATATATATACCTATGGATGTATGTATATGTACGTACGTATATATATATATATATATATATATATATATACCTATGGATGTATGTATATGTACGTACGTATATATATATATATATATATATATATATATATACCTATGGATGTATGTATATGTACGTACGTATATATATATATATATATATATATATATACCTATGGATGTATGTATATGTACGTACGTATATATATATATATATATATATATATATACCTATGGATGTATGTATATGTACGTACGTATATATATATATATATATATATATATATATACCTATGGATGTATGTATATGTACGTACGTATATATATATATATATATATATATATACCTATGGATGTATGTATATGTACGTACGTATATATATATATATATATATATATATATACCTATGGATGTATGTATATGTACGTACGTATATATATATATATATATATATATATACCTATGGATGTATGTATATGTACGTACGTATATATATATATATATATATATATATATACCTATGGATGTATGTATATGTACGTACGTATATATATATATATATATATATATATACCTATGGATGTATGTATATGTACGTACGTATATATATATATATATATATATATATACCTATGGATGTATGTATATGTACGTACGTATATATATATATATATATATATATACCTATGGATGTATGTATATGTACGTACGTATATATATATATATATATATATATATACCTATGATGTATGTATATGTACGTACGTATATATATATATATATATATATATATACCTATGGATGTATGTATATGTACGTACGTATATATATATATATATATATATATACCTATGGATGTATGTATATGTACGTACGTATATATATATATATATATATATATATACCTATGGATGTATGTATATGTACGTACGTATATATATATATATATATATAATATACCTATGGATGTATGTATATGTACGTACGTATATATATATATATATATATATATACCTATGGATGTATGTATATGTACGTACGTATATATATATATATATATATATATACCTATGGATGTATGTATATGTACGTACGTATATATATATATATATATATATATACCTATGGATGTATGTATATGTACGTACGTATATATATATATATATATATATATATATACCTATGGATGTATGTATATGTACGTACGTATATATATATATATATATATATATATACCTATGGATGTATGTATATGTACGTACGTATATATATATATATATATATATATATATACCTATGGATGTATGTATATGTACGTACGTATATATATATATATATATATATATATATACCTATGGATGTATGTATATGTACGTACGTATATATATATATATATATATATATATATACCTATGG
>NW_027633460.1:7500-17500 GCF_053919585.1 Euprymna scolopes
TATATATATATATATATATATATATATATATACCTATGGATGTATGTATATGTACGTACGTATATATATATATATATATATATATACCTATGGATGTATGTATATGTACGTACGTATATATATATATATATATACCTATGGATGTATGTATATGTACGTACGTATATATATATATATATATACCTATGGATGTATGTATATGTACGTACGTATATATATATATATATATACCTATGGATGTATGTATATGTACGTACGTATATATATATATATATATACCTATGGATGTATGTATATGTACGTACGTATATATATATATATATATACCTATGGATGTATGTATATGTACGTACGTATATATATATATATATATACCTATGGATGTATGTATATGTACGTACGTATATATATATATATATATACCTATGGATGTATGTATATGTACGTACGTATATATATATATATATATATACCTATGGATGTATGTATATGTACGTACGTATATATATATATATATATACCTATGGATGTATGTATATGTACGTACGTATATATATATATATATATATACCTATGGATGTATGTATATGTACGTACGTATATATATATATATATATATACCTATGGATGTATGTATATGTACGTACGTATATATATATATATATATATACCTATGGATGTATGTATATGTACGTACGTATATATATATATATATATATACCTATGGATGTATGTATATGTACGTACGTATATATATATATATATATATACCTATGGATGTATGTATATGTACGTACGTATATATATATATATATATATATACCTATGGATGTATGTATATGTACGTACGTATATATATATATATATATATATATACCTATGGATGTATGTATATGTACGTACGTATATATATATATATATATATATATACCTATGGATGTATGTATATGTACGTACGTATATATATATATATATATATATATACCTATGGATGTATGTATATGTACGTACGTATATATATATATATATATATATACCTATGGATGTATGTATATGTACGTACGTATATATATATATATATATATATACCTATGGATGTATGTATATGTACGTACGTATATATATATATATATATATATACCTATGGATGTATGTATATGTACGTACGTATATATATATATATATATATATACCTATGGATGTATGTATATGTACGTACGTATATATATATATATATATATATACCTATGGATGTATGTATATGTACGTACGTATATATATATATATATATATATACCTATGGATGTATGTATATGTACGTACGTATATATATATATATATATATATACCTATGGATGTATGTATATGTACGTACGTATATATATATATATATATATATACCTATGGATGTATGTATATGTACGTACGTATATATATATATATATATATATACCTATGGATGTATGTATATGTACGTACGTATATATATATATATATATATATATACCTATGGATGTATGTATATGTACGTACGTATATATATATATATATATATATATACCTATGGATGTATGTATATGTACGTACGTATATATATATATATATATATATACCTATGGATGTATGTATATGTACGTACGTATATATATATATATATATATATATACCTATGGATGTATGTATATGTACGTACGTATATATATATATATATATACCTATGGATGTATGTATATGTACGTACGTATATATATATATATATATATATATACCTATGGATGTATGTATATGTACGTACGTATATATATATATATATATATATATACCTATGGATGTATGTATATGTACGTACGTATATATATATATATATATATATATATACCTATGGATGTATGTATATGTACGTACGTATATATATATATATATATATATATACCTATGGATGTATGTATATGTACGTACGTATATATATATATATATATATATATACCTATGGATGTATGTATATGTACGTACGTATATATATATATATATATATATATACCTATGGATGTATGTATATGTACGTACGTATATATATATATATATATATATACCTATGGATGTATGTATATGTACGTACGTATATATATATATATATACCTATGGATGTATGTATATGTACGTACGTATATATATATATATATATATATACCTATGGATGTATGTATATGTACGTACGTATATATATATATATATATATATACCTATGGATGTATGTATATGTACGTACGTATATATATATATATATATATATATATACCTATGGATGTATGTATATGTACGTACGTATATATATATATATATATATATATATACCTATGGATGTATGTATATGTACGTACGTATATATATATATATATATATATATATATACCTATGGATGTATGTATATGTACGTACGTATATATATATATATATATATATATATACCTATGGATGTATGTATATGTACGTACGTATATATATATATATATATATATATATACCTATGGATGTATGTATATGTACGTACGTATATATATATATATATATATATATACCTATGGATGTATGTATATGTACGTACGTATATATATATATATATATATATATATACCTATGGATGTATGTATATGTACGTACGTATATATATATATATATATATATATATATACCTATGGATGTATGTATATGTACGTACGTATATATATATATATATATATATATATATACCTATGGATGTATGTATATGTACGTACGTATATATATATATATATATATATATATATACCTATGGATGTATGTATATGTACGTACGTATATATATATATATATATATATATATATACCTATGGATGTATGTATATGTACGTACGTATATATATATATATATATATATATATATACCTATGGATGTATGTATATGTACGTACGTATATATATATATATATATATATATATATACCTATGGATGTATGTATATGTACGTACGTATATATATATATATATATATATATATGTCTATGGATGTATGTATATGTACGTACGTATATATATATATATATATATATATATATACCTATGGATGTATGTATATGTACGTACGTATATATATATATATATATATATATATATATACCTATGGATGTATGTATATGTACGTACGTATATATATATATATATATATATATATATATACCTATGGATGTATGTATATGTACGTACGTATATATATATATATATATATATATATACCTATGGATGTATGTATATGTACGTACGTATATATATATATATATATATATATATATACCTATGGATGTATGTATATGTACGTACGTATATATATATATATATATATATATATACCTATGGATGTATGTATATGTACGTACGTATATATATATATATATATATATATACCTATGGATGTATGTATATGTACGTACGTATATATATATATATATATATATATATACCTATGGATGTATGTATATGTACGTACGTATATATATATATATATATATATATATACCTATGGATGTATGTATATGTACGTACGTATATATATATATATATATATATATATACCTATGGATGTATGTATATGTACGTACGTATATATATATATATATATATATATACCTATGGATGTATGTATATGTACGTACGTATATATATATATATATATATATATATACCTATGGATGTATGTATATGTACGTACGTATATATATATATATATATATATATACCTATGGATGTATGTATATGTACGTACGTATATATATATATATATATATATATATACCTATGGATGTATGTATATGTACGTACGTATATATATATATATATATATATATATACCTATGGATGTATGTATATGTACGTACGTATATATATATATATATATATATATATATACCTATGGATGTATGTATATGTACGTACGTATATATATATATATATATATATATATACCTATGGATGTATGTATATGTACGTACGTATATATATATATATATATATATATATACCTATGGATGTATGTATATGTACGTACGTATATATATATATATATATATATATATACCTATGGATGTATGTATATGTACGTACGTATATATATATATATATATATATATATACCTATGGATGTATGTATATGTACGTACGTATATATATATATATATATATATATATACCTATGGATGTATGTATATGTACGTACGTATATATATATATATATATATATATATACCTATGGATGTATGTATATGTACGTACGTATATATATATATATATATATATATATACCTATGGATGTATGTATATGTACGTACGTATATATATATATATATATATATATATACCTATGGATGTATGTATATGTACGTACGTATATATATATATATATATATATATATACCTATGGATGTATGTATATGTACGTACGTATATATATATATATATATATATATATACCTATGGATGTATGTATATGTACGTACGTATATATATATATATATATATATATACCTATGGATGTATGTATATGTACGTACGTATATATATATATATATATATATATACCTATGGATGTATGTATATGTACGTACGTATATATATATATATATATATATATACCTATGGATGTATGTATATGTACGTACGTATATATATATATATATATATATATACCTATGGATGTATGTATATGTACGTACGTATATATATATATATATATATATATACCTATGGATGTATGTATATGTACGTACGTATATATATATATATATATATATACCTATGGATGTATGTATATGTACGTACGTATATATATATATATATATATATATACCTATGGATGTATGTATATGTACGTACGTATATATATATATATATATATATATACCTATGGATGTATGTATATGTACGTACGTATATATATATATATATATATATACCTATGGATGTATGTATATGTACGTACGTATATATATATATATATATATATATATATATATACCTATGGATGTATGTATATGTACGTACGTATATATATATATATATATATATATATATATATATACCTATGGATGTATGTATATGTACGTACGTATATATATATATATATATATATATATATATATACCTATGGATGTATGTATATGTACGTACGTATATATATATATATATATATATATATATATATATATATATACCTATGGATGTATGTATATGTACGTACGTATATATATATATATATATATATATATATATATATATATACCTATGGATGTATGTATATGTACGTACGTATATATATATATATATATATATATATATATATATATATATACCTATGGATGTATGTATATGTACGTACGTATATATATATATATATATATATATATATACCTATGGATGTATGTATATGTACGTACGTATATATATATATATATATATATATATATATATATATACCTATGGATGTATGTATATGTACGTACGTATATATATATATATATATATATATATATATATATATACCTATGGATGTATGTATATGTACGTACGTATATATATATATATATATATATATATATATATATATACCTATGGATGTATGTATATGTACGTACGTATATATATATATATATATATATATATATATATATATATACCTATGGATGTATGTATATGTACGTACGTATATATATATATATATATATATATATATATATATATATATATACCTATGGATGTATGTATATGTACGTACGTATATATATATATATATATATATATATATATATATATATATACCTATGGATGTATGTATATGTACGTACGTATATATATATATATATATATATATATATATATATATATACCTATGGATGTATGTATATGTACGTACGTATATATATATATATATATATATATATATATATATATATATACCTATGGATGTATGTATATGTACGTACGTATATATATATATATATATATATATATATATATATATATATACCTATGGATGTATGTATATGTACGTACGTATATATATATATATATATATATATATATATATATACCTATGGATGTATGTATATGTACGTACGTATATATATATATATATATATATATATATATATATATATATACCTATGGATGTATGTATATGTACGTACGTATATATATATATATATATATATATATATATATATATACCTATGGATGTATGTATATGTACGTACGTATATATATATATATATATACCCTATGGATGTATGTATATGTACGTACGTATATATATATATATATATATATATATATATATATATATATATATATACCTATGGATGTATGTATATGTACGTACGTATATATATATATATATATACCTATGGATGTATGTATATGTACGTACGTATATATATATATATATATATATATATATATATATACATATATACCTATGGATGTAGGTATATGTACGTACGTATATATATATATATATATATATATATATATATATATATACATATATACCTATGGATGTATGTATATGTACGTACGTATATATATATATATATATATATATATATACATATATAACTATGGATGTATGTATATGTACGTACGTATATATATATATATATATATATATATATATATATATATATATACATATATAACTATGGATGTATGTATATGTACGTACGTATATATATATATATATATATATATATATATATATACATATATAACTATGGATGTATGTATATGTACGTACGTATATATATATATATATATATATATATATATATATATACATATATAACTATGGATGTATGTATATGTACGTACGTATATATATATATATATATATATATATATATATATATATACATATATAACTATGGATGTATGTATATGTACGTACGTATATATATATATATATATATATATATATATATATATATATATACATATATACCTATGGATGTATGTATATGTACGTACGTATATATATATATATATATATATATATATATACCTATGGATGTATGTATATGTACGTACGTATATATATATATATATATATATATATATATATATATATATATATACCTATGGATGGATGTATGTATATGTACGTACGTATATATATATATATATATATATATATATATATATACCTATGGATGTATGTATATGTACATACGTATATATATATATATATATATATACCTATGGATGTATGTATATGTACATACGTATATATATATATATATATATATATACCTATGGATGTATGTATATGTACATACGTATATATATATATATATATATATATATATATATATACCTATGGATGTATGTATATGTACATACGTATATATATATATATATATATATATATATATATACCTATGGATGTATGTATATGTACATACGTATATATATATATATATATATATATATATATATATATATATATATATATATACCTATGGATGTATGTATATGTACATACGTACATATATATATATATATATATATATATATATATATATATATATACCTATGGATGTATGTATATGTACATACGTATATATATATATATATATATATATATATATATATATATATATATATATATATACCTATGGATGTATGTATATGGACATACGTATATATATATATATATATATATATATATATATATACCTATGGATGTATGTATATGTACATACGTATATATATATATATATATATATATATATATATATATATATATATATATACCTATGGATGTATGTATATGTACATACGTATATATATATATATATATATATATATATATATATATATATATACCGTTGGATGTATGTATATGTACATACGTATATATATATATATATATATATATATATACCTATGGATGTATGTATATGTACATACGTATATATATATATATATATATATATATATATATATATACCTATGGATGTATGTATATGTACATACGTATATATATATATATATACCTATGGATGTATGTATATGTACATACGTATATATATATATATATATATATATATATATATATACCTATGGATGTATGTATATGTACATACGTATATATATATATATATATATATATATATATATATACCTATGGATGTATGTATATGTACATACGTATATATATATATATATATATATACCTATGGATGTATGTATATGTACATACGTATATATATATATATATATATATATATATATATACCTATGGATGTATGTATATGTACGTACGTATATATATATATATATATATATATATATACCTATGGATGTATGTATATGTACGTACGTATATATATATATATATATATATATATATACCTATGGATGTATGTATATGTACGTACGTATATATATATATATATATATATATATATACCTATGGATGTATGTATATGTACGTACGTATATATATATATATATATATATATATACCTATGGATGTATGTATATGTACGTACGTATATATATATATATATATATATATATACCTATGGATGTATGTATATGTACGTACGTATATATATATATATATATATATATATATACCTATGGATGTATGTATATGTACGTACGTATATATATATATATATATATATATATACCTATGGATGTATGTATATGTACGTACGTATATATATATATATATATATATATACCTATGGATGTATGTATATGTACGTACGTATATATATATATATATATATATATACCTATGGATGTATGTATATGTACGTACGTATATATATATATATATATATATATACCTATGGATGTATGTATATGTACGTACGTATATATATATATATATATATATATACCTATGGATGTATGTATATGTACGTACGTATATATATATATATATATATATATACCTATGGATGTATGTATATGTACGTACGTATATATATATATATATATATATATACCTATGGATGTATGTATATGTACGTACGTATATATATATATATATATATATATATACCTATGTGGATGTATGTATATGTACGTACGTATATATATATATATATATATATATACCTATGGATGTATGTATATGTACGTACGTATATATATTATATATATATATATATACCTATGGATGTATGTATATGTACGTACGTATATATATATATATATATATATACCTATGGATGTATGTATATGTACGTACGTATATATATATATATATATATATATACCTATGGATGTATGTATATGTACGTACGTATATATATATATATATATATATATACCTATGGATGTATGTATATGTACGTACGTATATATATATATATATATATATATACCTATGGATGTATGTATATGTACGTACGTATATATATATATATATATATATATACCTATGGATGTATGTATATGTACGTACGTATATATATATATATATATATATATACCTATGGATGTATGTATATGTACGTACGTATATATATATATATATATAATATATACCTATGGATGTATGTATATGTACGTACGTATATATATATATATATATATATATACCTATGGATGTATGTATATGTACGTACGTATATATATATATATATATATATATACCTATGGATGTATGTATATGTACGTACGTATATATATATATATATATACCTATGGATGTATGTATATGTACGTACGTATATATATATATATATATATATATATACCTATGGATGTATGTATATGTACGTACGTATATATATATATATATATATATATATATACCTATGGATGTATGTATATGTACGTACGTATATATATATATATATATATATATATATACCTATGGATGTATGTATATGTACGTACGTATATATATATATATATATATATATACCTATGGATGTATGTATATGTACGTACGTAT
>NW_027633460.1:22500-41684 GCF_053919585.1 Euprymna scolopes
GTAACCTAAACCATCCTTATGTGAATTCACAATTTTAGTCCTAAGATCATTACTAAGCTCTTTTTTTTTCCTCATTCTAATAATTTTTATTCTTTTATTGGTTTTCAGTTGATATCATTTTAATTTCTGAAAAATGCAAAAAACGAAATGAAATTAATCAAAGGTTGTATAAAAGCATTCAAAATAAGAATCAAACAGAAAACAAACAGTCAGAAACTCGATTAATACTGAAAAAATAAGGGGGTATGATTATTTTTGAACATTGCAGATTTTATAAATAGCTGTATATTTTTTTTATTACAAGTATCCCGAGATTTTAAAATGACGAAAATGATCAGAAGAGGTTTATTAAGAATATGTATCAATATGGACGTAAACAATAAATTCTTACAAAAGTTACACCTAATAAACTCAATTTTCAAGGGGGGTATGAATAATATCGGGCACAAGTGTATATATATATATATATATATACCTATGGATGTATGTATATGTACGTACGTATATATATATATATATATATATATATATACCTATGGATGTATGTATATGTACGTACGTATATATATATATATATATATATATATATATACCTATGGATGTATGTATATGTACGTACGTATATATATATATATATATATATATATATACCTATGGATGTATGTATATGTACGTACGTATATATATATATATATATATATATATATACCTATGGATGTATGTATATGTACGTACGTATATATATATATATATATATATATATATATATATACCTATGGATGTATGTATATGTACGTACGTATATATATATATATATATATATATATACCTATGGATGTATGTATATGTACGTACGTATATATATATATATATATATATATATACCTATGGATGTATGTATATGTACGTACGTATATATATATATATATATATATATATACCTATGGATGTATGTATATGTACGTACGTATATATATATATATATATACCTATGGATGTATGTATATGTACGTACGTATATATATATATATATATACCTATGGATGTATGTATATGTACGTACGTATATATATATATATATATATACCTATGGATGTATGTATATGTACGTACGTATATATATATATATATATATACCTATGGATGTATGTATATGTACGTACGTATATATATATATATATATATATACCTATGGATGTATGTATATGTACGTACGTATATATATATATATATATATACCTATGGATGTATGTATATGTACGTACGTATATATATATATATATATATACCTATGGATGTATGTATATGTACGTACGTATATATATATATACCTATGGATGTATGTATATGTACGTACGTATATATATATATATATATATACCTATGGATGTATGTATATGTACGTACGTATATATATATATATATATATACCTATGGATGTATGTATATGTACGTACGTATATATATATATATATATATACCTATGGATGTATGTATATGTACGTACGTATATATATATATATATATATACCTATGGATGTATGTATATGTACGTACGTATATATATATATATATATATACCTATGGATGTATGTATATGTACGTACGTATATATATATATATATATATACCTATGGATGTATGTATATGTACGTACGTATATATATATATATATATATACCTATGGATGTATGTATATGTACGTACGTATATATATATATATATATATACCTATGGATGTATGTATATGTACGTACGTATATATATATATATATATATACCTATGGATGTATGTATATGTACGTACGTATATATATATATATATACCTATGGATGTATGTATATGTACGTACGTATATATATATATATATACCTATGGATGTATGTATATGTACGTACGTATATATATATATATATACCTATGGATGTATGTATATGTACGTACGTATATATATATATATATACCTATGGATGTATGTATATGTACGTACGTATATATATATATATATACCTATGGATGTATGTATATGTACGTACGTATATATATATATATATACCTATGGATGTATGTATATGTACGTACGTATATATATATATATATACCTATGGATGTATGTATATGTACGTACGTATATATATATATATATACCTATGGATGTATGTATATGTACGTACGTATATATATATATATATACCTATGGATGTATGTATATGTACGTACGTATATATATATATATATACCTATGGATGTATGTATATGTACGTACGTATATATATATATATATACCTATGGATGTATGTATATGTACGTACGTATATATATATATATATACCTATGGATGTATGTATATGTACGTACGTATATATATATATATATACCTATGGATGTATGTATATGTACGTACGTATATATATATATATATACCTATGGATGTATGTATATGTACGTACGTATATATATATATATATACCTATGGATGTATGTATATGTACGTACGTATATATATATATATATACCTATGGATGTATGTATATGTACGTACGTATATATATATATATATACCTATGGATGTATGTATATGTACGTACGTATATATATATATATATACCTATGGATGTATGTATATGTACGTACGTATATATATATATATATACCTATGGATGTATGTATATGTACGTACGTATATATATATATATATACCTATGGATGTATGTATATGTACGTACGTATATATATATATATATACCTATGGATGTATGTATATGTACGTACGTATATATATATATATATACCTATGGATGTATGTATATGTACGTACGTATATATATATATATATACCTATGGATGTATGTATATGTACGTACGTATATATATATATATATACCTATGGATGTATGTATATGTACGTACGTATATATATATATATATACCTATGGATGTATGTATATGTACGTACGTATATATATATATATATACCTATGGATGTATGTATATGTACGTACGTATATATATATATATATACCTATGGATGTATGTATATGTACGTACGTATATATATATATATATACCTATGGATGTATGTATATGTACGTACGTATATATATATATATATATATATATATATATATATATATACCTATGGATGTATGTATATGTACGTACGTATATATATATATATATATATATATATATATATATATACCTATGGATGTATGTATATGTACGTACGTATATATATATATATATATATATATATATATATATATATATATACCTATGGATGTATGTATATGTACGTACGTATATATATATATATATATACCTATGGATGTATGTATATGTACGTACGTATATATATATATATATATATATATATATATATATACATATATACCTATGGATGTAGGTATATGTACGTACGTATATATATATATATATATATATATATATATATATATACATATATACCTATGGATGTATGTATATGTACGTACGTATATATATATATATATATATATATATATACATATATAACTATGGATGTATGTATATGTACGTACGTATATATATATATATATATATATATATATATATATATATATACATATATAACTATGGATGTATGTATATGTACGTACGTATATATATATATATATATATATATATATATATACATATATAACTATGGATGTATGTATATGTACGTACGTATATATATATATATATATATATATATATATATATATATATACATATATAACTATGGATGTATGTATATGTACGTACGTATATATATATATATATATATATATATATATATATATATATACATATATAACTATGGATGTATGTATATGTACGTACGTATATATATATATATATATATATATATATATATATATATATACATATATACCTATGGATGTATGTATATGTACGTACGTATATATATATATATATATATATATATATATATATATATATATACCTATGGATGTATGTATATGTACGTACGTATATATATATATATATATATATATATATATATATATATATATATACCTATGGATGGATGTATGTATATGTACGTACGTATATATATATATATATATATATATATATATATATACCTATGGATGTATGTATATGTACATACGTATATATATATATATATATATATATACCTATGGATGTATGTATATGTACATACGTATATATATATATATATATATATATATATATATACCTATGGATGTATGTATATGTACATACGTATATATATATATATATATATATATATATATATATACCTATGGATGTATGTATATGTACATACGTATATATATATATATATATATATATATATATATATATATATATATATATATACCTATGGATGTATGTATATGTACATACGTACATATATATATATATATATATATATATATATATATATATATATATATATACCTATGGATGTATGTATATGTACATACGTATATATATATATATATATATATATATATATATATATATATATATATATATACCTATGGATGTATGTATATGGACATACGTATATATATATATATATATATATATATATATATACCTATGGATGTATGTATATGTACATACGTATATATATATATATATATATATATATATATATATATATATATATATACCTATGGATGTATGTATATGTACATACGTATATATATATATATATATATATATATATATATATATATACCGTTGGATGTATGTATATGTACATACGTATATATATATATATATATATATATATATATACCTATGGATGTATGTATATGTACATACGTATATATATATATATATATATATATATATATATATATACCTATGGATGTATGTATATGTACATACGTATATATATATATATATACCTATGGATGTATGTATATGTACATACGTATATATATATATATATATATATATATATATATACCTATGGATGTATGTATATGTACATACGTATATATATATATATATATATATATATATATATATACCTATGGATGTATGTATATGTACATACGTATATATATATATATATATATATACCTATGGATGTATGTATATGTACATACGTATATATATATATATATATATATATATATATATACCTATGGATGTATGTATATGTACGTACGTATATATATATATATATATATATATATATACCTATGGATGTATGTATATGTACGTACGTATATATATATATATATATATATATATATACCTATGGATGTATGTATATGTACGTACGTATATATATATATATATATATATATATATACCTATGGATGTATGTATATGTACGTACGTATATATATATATATATATATATATATATACCTATGGATGTATGTATATGTACGTACGTATATATATATATATATATATATATATACCTATGGATGTATGTATATGTACGTACGTATATATATATATATATATATATATACCTATGGATGTATGTATATGTACGTACGTATATATATATATATATATATATATATATACCTATGGATGTATGTATATGTACGTACGTATATATATATATATATATATATATATACCTATGGATGTATGTATATGTACGTACGTATATATATATATATATATATATATATACCTATGGATGTATGTATATGTACGTACGTATATATATATATATATATATATATACCTATGGATGTATGTATATGTACGTACGTATATATATATATATATATATATATACCTATGGATGTATGTATATGTACGTACGTATATATATATATATATATATATATACCTATGGATGTATGTATATGTACGTACGTATATATATATATATATATATATATACCTATGGATGTATGTATATGTACGTACGTATATATATATATATATATATATATACCTATGGATGTATGTATATGTACGTACGTATATATATATATATATATATATATACCTATGGATGTATGTATATGTACGTACGTATATATATATATATATATATATATACCTATGGATGTATGTATATGTACGTACGTATATATATATATATATATATATACCTATGGATGTATGTATATGTACGTACGTATATATATATATATATATATATATACCTATGGATGTATGTATATGTACGTACGTATATATATATATATATATACCTATGGATGTATGTATATGTACGTACGTATATATATATATATATATATATATACCTATGGATGTATGTATATGTACGTACGTATATATATATATATATATATATATACCTATGGATGTATGTATATGTACGTACGTATATATATATATATATATATATATACCTATGGATGTATGTATATGTACGTACGTATATATATATATATATATATATATACCTATGGATGTATGTATATGTACGTACGTATATATATATATATATATATATATACCTATGGATGTATGTATATGTACGTACGTATATATATATATATATATATATATACCTATGGATGTATGTATATGTACGTACGTATATATATATATATATATATATACCTATGGATGTATGTATATGTACGTACGTATATATATATATATATATACCTATGGATGTATGTATATGTACGTACGTATATATATATATATATATATATATATACCTATGGATGTATGTATATGTACGTACGTATATATATATATATATATATATATATATACCTATGGATGTATGTATATGTACGTACGTATATATATATATATATATATATATATATACCTATGGATGTATGTATATGTACGTACGTATATATATATATATATATATATATATATACCTATGGATGTATGTATATGTACGTACGTATATATATATATATATATATATATACCTATGGATGTATGTATATGTACGTACGTATATATATATATATATATATATATATATACCTATGGATGTATGTATATGTACGTACGTATATATATATATATATATATATATATATACCTATGGATGTATGTATATGTACGTACGTATATATATATATATATATATATATATACCTATGGATGTATGTATATGTACGTACGTATATATATATATATATATATATATATACCTATGGATGTATGTATATGTACGTACGTATATATATATATATATATATATATATACCTATGGATGTATGTATATGTACGTACGTATATATATATATATATATATATATATACCTATGGATGTATGTATATGTACGTACGTATATATATATATATATATATATATATACCTATGGATGTATGTATATGTACGTACGTATATATATATATATATATATATATATACCTATGGATGTATGTATATGTACGTACGTATATATATATATATATATATATATATACCTATGGATGTATGTATATGTACGTACGTATATATATATATATATATATATATATACCTATGGATGTATGTATATGTACGTACGTATATATATATATATATATATATATATATACCTATGGATGTATGTATATGTACGTACGTATATATATATATATATATATATATATACCTATGGATGTATGTATATGTACGTACGTATATATATATATATATATATATATATATACCTATGGATGTATGTATATGTACGTACGTATATATATATATATATATATATATATATACCTATGGATGTATGTATATGTACGTACGTATATATATATATATATATATATATATACCTATGGATGTATGTATATGTACGTACGTATATATATATATATATATATATATATACCTATGGATGTATGTATATGTACGTACGTATATATATATATATATATATATATATACCTATGGATGTATGTATATGTACGTACGTATATATATATATATATATATATATATATATATATATATATATATACCTATGGATGTATGTATATGTACGTACGTATATATATATATATATATATATATATACCTATGGATGTATGTATATGTACGTACGTATATATATATATATATATATATATATACCCATGGATGTATGTATATGTACGTACGTATATATATATATATATATATATATATACCTATGGATGTATGTATATGTACGTACGTATATATATATATATATATATATATATACCTATGGATGTATGTATATGTACGTACGTATATATATATATATATATATATATATATATATATACCTATGGATGTATGTATATGTACGTACGTATATATATATATATATATATATATACCTATGGATGTATGTATATGTACGTACGTATATATATATATATATATATATATATATATATATATATATACCTATGGATGTATGTATATGTACGTACGTATATATATATATATATATATATATATATATATATATATATATATATACCTATGGATGTATGTATATGTACGTACGTATATATATATATATATATATATATATATATATATATATATACCTATGGATGTATGTATATGTACGTACGTATATATATATATATATACCTATGGATGTATGTATATGTACGTACGTATATATATATATATATATATATATATATATATATATATATACCTATGGATGTATGTATATGTACGTACGTATATATATATATATATATATATATATATATACCTATGGATGTATGTATATGTACGTACGTATATATATATATATATATATATATATATATATATATACCTATGGATGTATGTATATGTACGTACGTATATATATATATATATATATATATACCTATGGATGTATGTATATGTACGTACGTATATATATATATATATATATATATATATATACCTATGGATGTATGTATATGTACGTACGTATATATATATATATATATATATATATATATATATATATATACCTATGGATGTATGTATATGTACGTACGTATATATATATATATATATACCTATGGATGTATGTATATGTACGTATATATATATATATATATATATATATATATATATATACCTATGGATGTATGTATATGTACGTACGTATATATATATATATATATATATATATATATACCTATGGATGTATGTATATGTACGTACGTATATATATATATATATATATATATATATGTATATATATATATATATATATATATACCTATGGATGTATGTATATGTACGTACGTATATATATATATATATATATATATATATATGTATATATATACCTATGGATGTATGTATATGTACGTACGTATATATATATATATATATATATATGTATATATATATATATATATATACCTATGGATGTATGTATATGTACGTACGTATATATATATATATATATATATATATATGTATATATATATATATATATATACCTATGGATGTATGTAAATGTACGTACGTATATATATATATATATATATATATACATATATACCTATGGATGTAGGTATATGTACGTACGTATATATATATATATATATATATATATATATATATATATATACATATATACCTATGGATGTATGTATATGTACGTACGTATATATATATATATATATATATATATATATATATATATACATATATACCTATGGATGTATGTATATGTACGTACGTATATATATATATATATATATATATATATATATATACATATATAACTATGGATGTATGTATATGTACGTACGTATATATATATATATATATATATATATATATATATATATATATATACATATATAACTATGGATGTATGTATATGTACGTACGTATATATATATATATATATATATATATATATATATATATATATATACATATATAACTATGGATGTATGTATATGTACGTACGTATATATATATATATATATATATATATATATATATATATACATATATAACTATGGATGTATGTATATGTACGTACGTATATATATATATATATATATATATATATATATATACATATATAACTATGGATGTATGTATATGTACGTACGTATATATATATATATATATATATATATATATATATATATATATATACATATATACCTATGGATGTATGTATATGTACGTACGTATATATATATATATATATATATATATATATATATATATACCTATGGATGTATGTATATGTACGTACGTATATATATATATATATATATATATATATATATATATATACCTATGGATGGATGTATGTATATGTACGTACGTATATATATATATATATATATATATATATATATATATATATATATACCTATGGATGGATGTATGTATATGTACGTACGTATATATATATATATATATATATATATATATATATATACCTATGGATGTATGTATATGTACATACGTATATATATATATATATATATATATATATATATATATACCTATGGATGTATGTATATGTACATACGTATATATATATATATATATATATATATATATATATATATATATACCTATGGATGTATGTATATGTACATACGTATATATATATATATATATATATATATATATATATATATATATACCTATGGATGTATGTATATGTACATACGTACATATATATATATATATATATATATATATATATATATATACCTATGGATGTATGTATATGTACATACGTATATATATATATATATATATATATATATATATATATATATATATATATATATATACCTATGGATGTATGTATATGTACATACGTATATATATATATATATATATATATATATATATATACCTATGGATGTATGTATATGTACATACGTATATATATATATATATTTATATATATATATATATATATACCTATGGATGTATGTATATGTACATACGTATATATATATATATATATATATATATATATATATATATATATACCTATGGATGTATGTATATGTACATACGTATATATATATATATATATATATATATATATATATACCTATGGATGTATGTATATGTACATACGTATATATATATATATATATATATATATATATACCTATGGATGTATGTATATGTACATACGTATATATATATATATATATATATATATATATATATATATACCTATGGATGTATGTATATGTACATACGTATATATATATATATATACCTATGGATGTATGTATATGTACATACGTATATATATATATATATACCTATGGATGTATGTATATGTACATACGTATATATATATATATATATATATATATATATATATACCTATGGATGTATGTATATGTACATACGTATATATATATATATATATATATATATATATATATATACCTATGGATGTATGTATATGTACATACGTATATATATATATATATATATATATATATATATATACCTATGGATGTATGTATATGTACATACGTATATATATATATATATATATATATATATATACCTATGGATGTATGTATATGTACGTACGTATATATATATATATATATATATATATATATACCTATGGATGTATGTATATGTACGTACGTATATATATATATATATATATATATATATACCTATGGATGTATGTATATGTACGTACGTATATATATATATATATATATACCTATGGATGTATGTATATGTACGTACGTATATATATATATATATATATATATATATACCTATGGATGTATGTATATGTACGTACGTATATATATATATATATATATATATATACCTATGGATGTATGTATATGTACGTACGTATATATATATATATATATATATATATATACCTATGGATGTATGTATATGTACGTACGTATATATATATATATATATATATACCTATGGATGTATGTATATGTACGTACGTATATATATACACTTGTGCCCGATATTATTCATACCCCTCGGATCTTTGAGATTTCTATAAGAATATTGCTCAAACCAGAAGGTAGACAATAGTAAAGGGATTTCAAACAATAAATCAAGCATAAGCATTTAATTTAAACTCAACAAATAAATAAATTATGCAAGTTTGAAACATTATACAAAGAAAAACAATAATGGCACTAGTTCAAAATTATTCATACCTCTCTTACTAATAGTCAATAGCATGCCCTTTATTCTTAATAACTGCCTATAACCGTTTGGGATATTTATCAACAAGGTTTTTACAAGCATCAACACTGATTTTTGACCATTCTTCAATGCAGTAGTTCTCCAAATCCCTCAAATTTCTAGGTTTCCGCTTTTTAACCTCAGTTTTCAATATGTGCCAGAGGTTTTCGATAGGGTTCAGGTCGGGACTCTGGCTAGGCCATTCCAAAACATTAATTTGATTATCCTCAAACCATTTCTTGACTATTTTGGCAGTATGTTTTGGATCATTATCCTGTTGAAGAACCCAGTTTGGTCCTAAATGGAGCTTCTCCGCATCCTGTCTAATGTTTTTCTGGAGTATCTCCAAATATTGCTCCTTCTTCATGGTTCCATCTATCTTGACCAAACTACCTGGACCACTAGCCGAAAAGGAGCCCCAAAACATTAGGCTACCACCACCATGTTTCACCGTGGGTATGGTGTTCTTTGGGTTGTAAGCTTCTCCTTTCTTCCTTCAAACGTAAGAAGCATCCATATGGCCAAACAATTCAATTTTTGTTTCGTCAGTCCACAAAATACTTGAGAAAACGGACTCTGGAGAATTCACATGGGTCCTAGCAAACTTTAGACGTGCTGCAAGGTGTTTTCCGGTGTGCAATGGAGTCCTTCTTGGTCTTCTTCCTTTCAGACCATTTTCATGCAGAGTCCTTTGCAATGTTTGCCTTGATATTTTTATGCCAGAAGACTCCAGATTTTCTAAAATGTCCTTAGTAGTGGTGGTTGGATTTGCATTAACACTTCTTACAATATTCCTGGTGGCTCTAGCAGACAGTTTCCTTTTCCTTCCTCTACCAATCAAGTTGTTTGTTGTGTGGTGGCTCTGGAATTTTTTGATAATGCTCTGTACTGTTGCTGTAGGGACCTCAAATTTCTTGGAAATTGACTTGTAACCTAAACCATCCTTATGTGAATTCACAATTTTAGTCCTAAGATCATTACTAAGCTCTTTTTTTTTCCTCATTCTAATAATTTTTATTCTTTTATTGGTTTTCAGTTGATATCATTTTAATTTCTGAAAAATGCAAAAAACGAAATGAAATTAATCAAAGGTTGTATAAAAGCATTCAAAATAAGAATCAAACAGAAAACAAACAGTCAGAAACTCGATTAATACTGAAAAAATAAGGGGGTATGATTATTTTTGAACATTGCAGATTTTATAAATAGCTGTATATTTCTTTTATTACAAGTATCCCGAGATTTTAAAATGACGAAAATGATCAGAAGAGGTTTATTAAGAATATGTATCAATATGGACGTAAACAATAAATTCTTACAAAAGTTACACCTAATAAACTCAATTTTCAAGGGGGGTATGAATAATATCGGGCACAAGTGTATATATATATATATATATATACCTATGGATGTATGTATATGTACGTACGTATATATATATATATATATATATATATATACCTATGGATGTATGTATATGTACGTACGTATATATATATATATATATATATATATATACCTATGGATGTATGTATATGTACGTACGTATATATATATATATATATATATATATATACCTATGGATGTATGTATATGTACGTACGTATATATATATATATATATATATATATACCTATGGATGTATGTATATGTACGTACGTATATATATATATATATATATATATATATATATACCTATGGATGTATGTATATGTACGTACGTATATATATATATATATATATATATACCTATGGATGTATGTATATGTACGTACGTATATATATATATATATATATATATATACCTATGGATGTATGTATATGTACGTACGTATATATATATATATATATATATATATACCTATGGATGTATGTATATGTACGTACGTATATATATATATATATATACCTATGGATGTATGTATATGTACGTACGTATATATATATATATATATACCTATGGATGTATGTATATGTACGTACGTATATATATATATATATATATACCTATGGATGTATGTATATGTACGTACGTATATATATATATATATATATACCTATGGATGTATGTATATGTACGTACGTATATATATATATATATATATACCTATGGATGTATGTATATGTACGTACGTATATATATATATATATATATACCTATGGATGTATGTATATGTACGTACGTATATATATATATATATATATACCTATGGATGTATGTATATGTACGTACGTATATATATATATATATATATACCTATGGATGTATGTATATGTACGTACGTATATATATATATATATATACCTATGGATGTATGTATATGTACGTACGTATATATATATATATATATACCTATGGATGTATGTATATGTACGTACGTATATATATATATATATATATACCTATGGATGTATGTATATGTACGTACGTATATATATATATATATATATACCTATGGATGTATGTATATGTACGTACGTATATATATATATATATATATACCTATGGATGTATGTATATGTACGTACGTATATATATATATATATATATACCTATGGATGTATGTATATGTACGTACGTATATATATATATATATATATACCTATGGATGTATGTATATGTACGTACGTATATATATATATATATATATACCTATGGATGTATGTATATGTACGTACGTATATATATATATATATATATACCTATGGATGTATGTATATGTACGTACGTATATATATATATATATACCTATGGATGTATGTATATGTACGTACGTATATATATATATATATACCTATGGATGTATGTATATGTACGTACGTATATATATATATATATACCTATGGATGTATGTATATGTACGTACGTATATATATATATATATACCTATGGATGTATGTATATGTACGTACGTATATATATATATATATACCTATGGATGTATGTATATGTACGTACGTATATATATATATATATACCTATGGATGTATGTATATGTACGTACGTATATATATATATATATACCTATGGATGTATGTATATGTACGTACGTATATATATATATATATACCTATGGATGTATGTATATGTACGTACGTATATATATATATATATACCTATGGATGTATGTATATGTACGTACGTATATATATATATATATACCTATGGATGTATGTATATGTACGTACGTATATATATATATATATACCTATGGATGTATGTATATGTACGTACGTATATATATATATATATACCTATGGATGTATGTATATGTACGTACGTATATATATATATATATACCTATGGATGTATGTATATGTACGTACGTATATATATATATATATACCTATGGATGTATGTATATGTACGTACGTATATATATATATATATACCTATGGATGTATGTATATGTACGTACGTATATATATATATATATACCTATGGATGTATGTATATGTACGTACGTATATATATATATATATACCTATGGATGTATGTATATGTACGTACGTATATATATATATATATACCTATGGATGTATGTATATGTACGTACGTATATATATATATATATACCTATGGATGTATGTATATGTACGTACGTATATATATATATATATACCTATGGATGTATGTATATGTACGTACGTATATATATATATATATACCTATGGATGTATGTATATGTACGTACGTATATATATATATATATACCTATGGATGTATGTATATGTACGTACGTATATATATATATATATACCTATGGATGTATGTATATGTACGTACGTATATATATATATATACCTATGGATGTATGTATATGTACGTACGTATATATATATATATATACCTATGGATGTATGTATATGTACGTACGTATATATATATATATATACCTATGGATGTATGTATATGTACGTACGTATATATATATATATATACCTATGGATGTATGTATATGTACGTACGTATATATATATATATATACCTATGGATGTATGTATATGTACGTACGTATATATATATATATACCTATGGATGTATGTATATGTACGTACGTATATATATATATATATACCTATGGATGTATGTATATGTACGTACGTATATATATATATATATACCTATGGATGTATGTATATGTACGTACGTATATATATATATATATACCTATGGATGTATGTATATGTACGTACGTATATATATATATATATACCTATGGATGTATGTATATGTACGTACGTATATATATATATATATACCTATGGATGTATGTATATGTACGTACGTATATATATATATATATACCTATGGATGTATGTATATGTACGTACGTATATATATATATATATACCTATGGATGTATGTATATGTACGTACGTATATATATATATATATACCTATGGATGTATGTATATGTACGTACGTATATATATATATATATACCTATGGATGTATGTATATGTACGTACGTATATATATATATATATACCTATGGATGTATGTATATGTACGTACGTATATATATATATATATACCTATGGATGTATGTATATGTACGTACGTATATATATATATATACCTATGGATGTATGTATATGTACGTACGTATATATATATATATATACCTATGGATGTATGTATATGTACGTACGTATATATATATATATATACCTATGGATGTATGTATATGTACGTACGTATATATATATATATATACCTATGGATGTATGTATATGTACGTACGTATATATATATATATATACCTATGGATGTATGTATATGTACGTACGTATATATATATATATATACCTATGGATGTATGTATATGTACGTACGTATATATATATATATATACCTATGGATGTATGTATATGTACGTACGTATATATATATATATATACCTATGGATGTATGTATATGTACGTACGTATATATATATATATATACCTATGGATGTATGTATATGTACGTACGTATATATATATATATACCTATGGATGTATGTATATGTACGTACGTATATATATATATATATACCTATGGATGTATGTATATGTACGTACGTATATATATATATATATACCTATGGATGTATGTATATGTACGTACGTATATATATATATATATACCTATGGATGTATGTATATGTACGTACGTATATATATATATATATACCTATGGATGTATGTATATGTACGTACGTATATATATATATATATACCTATGGATGTATGTATATGTACGTACGTATATATATATATATATACCTATGGATGTATGTATATGTACGTACGTATATATATATATATATACCTATGGATGTATGTATATGTACGTACGTATATATATATATATATACCTATGGATGTATGTATATGTACGTACGTATATATATATATATATACCTATGGATGTATGTATATGTACGTACGTATATATATATATATATACCTATGGATGTATGTATATGTACGTACGTATATATATATATATATACCTATGGATGTATGTATATGTACGTACGTATATATATATATATATACCTATGGATGTATGTATATGTACGTACGTATATATATATATATATACCTATGGATGTATGTATATGTACGTACGTATATATATATATATATACCTATGGATGTATGTATATGTACGTACGTATATATATATATATATACCTATGGATGTATGTATATGTACGTACGTATATATATATATATATACCTATGGATGTATGTATATGTACGTACGTATATATATATATATACCTATGGATGTATGTATATGTACGTACGTATATATATATATATATACCTATGGATGTATGTATATGTACGTACGTATATATATATATATATACCTATGGATGTATGTATATGTACGTACGTATATATATATATATATACCTATGGATGTATGTATATGTACGTACGTATATATATATATATATACCTATGGATGTATGTATATGTACGTACGTATATATATATATATATACCTATGGATGTATGTATATGTACGTACGTATATATATATATATATAACCTATGGATGTATGTATATGTACGTACGTATATATATATATATATACCTATGGATGTATGTATATGTACGTACGTATATATATATATATATACCTATGGATGTATGTATATGTACGTACGTATATATATATATATATACCTATGGATGTATGTATATGTACGTACGTATATATATATATATATATACCTATGGATGTATGTATATGTACGTACGTATATATATATATATATATACCTATGGATGTATGTATATGTACGTACGTATATATATATATTATATACCTATGGATGTATGTATATGTACGTACGTATATATATATATATAATACCTATGGATGTATGTATATGTACGTACGTATATATATATATATATACCTATGGATGTATGTATATGTACGTACGTATATATATATATATATATACCTATGGATGTATGTATATGTACGTACGTATATATTATATATATATATACCTATGGATGTATGTATATGTACGTACGTATATATATATATATATATACCTATGGATGTATGTATATGTACGTACGTATATATAATATATATATACCTATGGATGTATGTATATGTACGTACGTATATATATATATATATACCTATGGATGTATGTATATGTACGTACGTATATATATATATATAATATACCTATGGATGTATGTATATGTACGTACGTATATATATTATATATATATATACCTATGGATGTATGTATATGTACGTACGTATATATATATATATATATACCTATGGATGTATGTATATGTACGTACGTATATATATATATATATACCTATGGATGTATGTATATGTACGTACGTATATATATATATATATACCTATGGATGTATGTATATGTACGTACGTATATATATATATATATATAACCTATGGATGTATGTATATGTACGTACGTATATATATATATATATATACCTATGGATGTATGTATATGTAC
>NW_027633461.1:0-41604 GCF_053919585.1 Euprymna scolopes
GTTCAGTGAATAATAATCGCTTATAATAATGATAATTATACAGGAAAAGTTATGATTTCTATTTTAAAGCCATAACTAATTGTAAACGACTTTCTCTTTTTGTTTACTAATGCATAAATTTTGATAAAGGCCTAATGATACTCAAGGATAAGGGTTAATTAGATATAATTATGGCTAATTGAAAGATGAAGAATCTCATGCGATGATTGAGGGTGATTAATGGAATGGACCAGTTTGATTACTTGTGGAAACGGTTTATGACAGGAAATAGTTCACATTGGATTTGACGAGTGCCATATTGAAATCCATAGGGAAGCAGTACTAAGGCAATGTGTTACACAGACGAGAAGCCCTTTTAAAAAGGCTCTGATACTACGCACACCAAGGAAGAAAGGAAATTTAGTTTTCGTTATGGTAGCAAACTGAGTTCTAGTTGTGAATATCTTACAAGGGAGGAACCAGATATAAAAGTTCAATTGAGCACTTTCCATAAAAGTAACGATAGAGCAGAGAGAAACTAGTGACTTCTCTTCCATGAGAAAAGGGCTGTAAGAAAGAAAAAAATAATCTATCACTAGATTTCGAAGTTGATTTTGAACTCTGTCTAGAAAATGATGTGGTAGCAGTATTTCATCTTAGAATGCATCAGACTCTTATATATCGTTAGGGTTAGGTATTGTCTTGCAGTTTCGAATTTTATCAAAAACAGCAATATATTGGATATAAGCTTCTCATTTTAGATACGGAGTGTAAGTAAGTCCTAGCAGTTTATCTAAACAAGGAGCTTCCTCTAATAGAAAGCTGTTCATTTAGATTGAGAGAAAATAACCAAATAGGTGTTAATGATGGGAGGAAATAAACTTCGGTTTATATTAAGCATAAACTAAAATGATTGTTTTATGTTATATGCATATGTTGCTATGTTATATGTATATGTTGCTATGTTATATGCATATGTTGCTATGTTATATGTATATGTTCCTATGTTATATGCACATGTTACTATGTTATATGTATATGTTGCTATGTTATATGCATATGTTGCTATGTTATATGTATATGTTCCTGTGTTATATGCACATGTTACTATGTTATATGTATATGTTGCTATGTTATATGTATATGTTGCTATGTTATATGTATATGTTGCTATGTTATATGCATATGTTGCTATGTTATATGTATATGTTTTATGTTATATGCATATGTTTTATGTTATATGTATATGTTGCTATGTTATATGTATATGTTGCTATGTTATATATATATGTTGTGAGGTCGAAATCATATAGTTTAGTTTCCACCTGAATTATTATTAGATTCGTTGTAAAAAAAGTAATTCAGAATTCAATTCAAAAGAAATATATTCTTTCTTATGTATTGGTAAAACTAAATAAATATTTTGTACAATATTTTAGTATTTCAACTGAAACTGCAAAATTATTTTAGTCTGCGAAAACAATTGGCATAAAAATTATTACTAGACTGAAACGTAGTGACACCATTTTTCATTTCGACTATATATGGAGTCATATAGCGATGTTCTCTCAGTCAAATTAGTGCATTTGTCAAACAAACCAAATAAAATGAAACGTGTAGAAAAATTGTTCTCTTCCTTTTATTTTGTAATAAAAGTAAAAAAATGAATAGATATATTTAAAGAAATTATGTTGAATCGTTCATCATTAAAAAAATATTAGGAAAACATTTCCATTCTTCACATATTAAATGGTTTGTAAGACTATCAAAAACTAAACAGATTCTAGATGTGAACAGTTTTGTCTATCAACATCTTATAGTTGAATTAGACTGATTTTCATTCAGTAATATAATTACAATAATGGTTGTTTTACAAACTCCAACGTTTTGCATCATGGCCCCAAATTAAGAGAATGTGTATTGGTATGGTTTGAAATGATCGGTATGTTAAATGCTGCCAATTACGAATATATTTAAGCCATGAACATCTTTGAGTAAGAAAAAATAACGAAAACTGTTGATCATGATTTGAATGCAGCTCGACAATACTAATGCTGGAGTCCCTCAGGGGTCCATCCTACGCCCAACTCTCTTCCGGATATACATCAATGATCTTCCAAAACACATACTTAAATCATTCGTTGACATCTATGCTGATGACACGACCATCTATGGCAACACATCAAAGGCCGTAAATGACAAAGTTCTCTCAGACTCTCTCCTCTGATCTTGAGCGCATGGTACAGTGGGGAAGGAGGTGGCTGGTTACTTTTAATGCATCTAAAACCAAGCTCCCATCTTTACATCATCAACGCTATGATCCCCATCTGGCATCAATTGATATGGGTGACTCTCGTCTAGGGGAAGCTCCATGTTTTGATAAGCTTCTGGGCTTGACCTTTACCCCTGACCTGAAATGGGATACGTACATCAAGTCAGTTGCCAAGATTGCTGGAAAAATGGTAGAATCCTTCTACCGCTCTGTTCATGTTGCTTGTTTCCCACCTGACTACAACCTGGATGTCTTCAAGTCCAATGTGAACAAATTCCTGATGAACCGCCTCCTTAAGTAAGACACTTTATCAGATCTCCAACACTAACGTACTGTACACACAATAACCCTTATCCCCGAGTGGCTTCCGGGCCTTGATAAGTGGTGACTCCCTTGTAAAAAAACAAAAAAAAGCTGAAATTGACCATTGACCATAATTGGGCCTGGATGAAGACGGTCATGGCGAAAAGTTTATGATATCCTGCTTCACAAGTGGAGCGTCCTAAGACACAAAACTTTGTTCATAGAGGTTTAATTTGGTTCTTGAAAAGTTTTATTCTGTGGTTGAGAGTGCAGCTTTGTGATTCTGATATTATTTAATGTAATCTTTCTAAAATAAAAGTTTGAATTTCATTTAATATGTTTTTACAATGAATCTAATAAAAACTGTTCAGATTGAAAATAATTTCGACATAATATGATATACGATTTAATACAACATAACTAAAACTCCAAGATGTGAAAAGTTAGCAAATTTAGAGGAGTATGTATTTTCAGAAGCCAAAAATCAAACACTAAAGAAACTGTAAAACTTAGATCGAAATATTAAGTGTGCTTCATTGATTTTAAACTTAACCAATTTGGGTCCAAATAATAACTATGTTTGGTACTCACGTAAAACAAAATTAGGTTTGTTAGCAAAAACTCTCTTGCTTGTTCAAAGAGTAGTACAGTCTATACAGTTGATAATATGGAAAATATGTGCAAAATAACACAACTAGTCAGAGAAACAGAATTAACATCGATTGACAGGGAAGGAGAAATTTGTTAAAAAAAGCTCATTTATTCATGTTAGTAGCTCAAGTAATTTAATATATCATTATAGCTATTGTGGGAAAAGAGAAGTTTAATAAACGTTTCTTAATTTTTGCTAAGCTAAAAATACTGTATTATGTTTTCTGCTATAAATTTGTTGTTTTCTGATGACTTAGATGAATGTGAAATGTGAAAGTATATCTCAACAATCTATCATATAAAACCAAAGTTACTATTGATAATTTCAATAATGTATTTGACACGTTGCTATTTTAACTGAGTTACAGAAGTATAATAAATAAATATTTTCTGTCATCAAGCAATGATCAAATATTCAACTGATATGAGGGTGTAGTCATTTTGTTGGTCTTGTGGGAGTTTATTCTCAATAATGATGCTCACATTATTCATATTCAACCCACGCAAGAGAAGTTATTAAATTTCTGAATGCCAAATAAAATTTAACGTGAACAGACACTATCGAAATTATACATTGCAGTGCATACTTTTCCATTTCTTGTCTGAAGTGACAAAAATATGTGCGCATAAATTGGCCACTACCTTTGATTTTCAAAATATTTTTTTAAAATTTATACCAGTTAGCAAAGCATTAGTTGCAAGGCATACAAATTGTTAAACACAATGATTTTATAAACGTTAATTTAAAATTAAAGTACAAGATTTCATTTGAAATCTATCAATTTTCCAAGTGCGCTTTTATAAATTTTACAAAGTAAAAAATTTAAAAGTTAATTTCAATTGAATCTAAAAGTTACTGTAGATTAATTTTGTTATGTACATTTTGTTGCACTTAAGAAATGAAATATATTTATTATTTAACAATTAATGATATAGATATAAAGTTTTCAATTAATTTTTTTTAATGCAACAAAATGTAATAAAATAAATCAAGGTAATTTTTAGATTTAATTTAATTAAATTTTTATACTTTGTAAAGTTTATAAAAGTTTACTTTGAAAATTGGTAAATTTAAAATTAAATCTTAAACCTTAATTTTTTAAGTTTATAAAAAACATTTTGTTTAACTATTTTCATTCGTTGCAAGAAATAGTTTTCTAACTCGTATCTCATTTATATTTTACTTAATTTTTTAATTAAAAAAATGAATATGTTTTTGCATACATGTAACAAGTTAAAAAATTTTGTTTCAATATTCTACATGAGTGAAAAATAAAATTATTTGTAATAAAAATGATTAAAATCTGATTTAAAACATAAAAAAGTACAACAGAAAAATATATGCAATTAAATTTACTCTTCTCTTCACCCCTTCTATTTCTTCTTTATATCTCTATTTTCTTACTCTCTCTTTACTCTCAAATATATTCTATTTAATGTATTGACCACTGTTTAATTCAGCATATGATTTAATAAGAGTAACACTATAACATATACCAGCTGTATTTAGAGTATTTACATTTGAATTAAGCATCTTCCACGTTCCACATTGCCTTCTGTTTTTGTAAACCTACCTTAAAGTGACTGAAAATATTTTGATTTATTTTTATCTTTGCAAATTATTTATCAAAAAAATTTTTTTTCTTTTTTCTTCAAAAAAGATTAATGTTTTACCTTTTTAACAGTAAATTGTGAAATGTAAGTACAATTTTTTTTTTCAGTAAAGTTTTTTTTGGGCGGGGGTTCCACAGAAATTTTTTATATATTATTTTAAAGAAAATATGAAAATTATGTTTTAGAAAAGCGTAAATTGTTAGATGCATGTACAGAAAAATTTTAGTATTTTCAAGAAAATTTAATATTTTCATTTTTATTTATTATTTTTTTACGGCTGTTCATTATCAGCGGAAGAACTTTTTTGAGATAAGGATATTTCCTTAGGAATCTTTAATCTGGTCGACTGTTGAACGTCCATCGATGGCAAAGAGAGAGAAGATGGGGTAGAGAAAATGGAAGGAAGCTTCCCAACCGGGTAGCTTTCAGAAATGTGATTTATAATGGAGACAAAAGCATCGTTTCCGAATTTTTGTCTCCACATAAATTCAAGTAAATATGTACCCAGAAACTCCCGGGTCCCGGCTGGTCCCGCATTCTTGCTTGTTATGCTGTTTTGCTTCCTTCCACATCCTCTTGGTTTGTTGTTGTCTTCGTCGCAGTCTCTACAAAATGCATACTATGATTCACTGTCAGGTGGTGGAACCCTTCTCTTCCTACTTTGCTATAGGCCTTCCAACAGTCGGATATGACTACAGTCCCCGGCAGAATATATTTGTTTAATATTGAAAGAATGGTTTCAGCATTGCGATTTGGTACAGTCACCCCAAAACCCTCTTTGTCGGTGATATCATAGCCGTCGAAGACCTAGAGCAGTTTGAGGATTCTCTCTTCTACGTTGTGTTTCCTTTGGTTGAAGAGAGACTCATCTTTCGACTGCCTTGTGCCTTGGGCCTCCGATCTGTGGGGGATTCTTTAGGAAATACTCCTGGCAAATTTCTCTCAGAAAAATCCTCCAGTCTGTATAAGTGTGCTCTGAAACATTCCCTTCGCATCTTTTTTGAGAGTAGCCATTTCGAACGTCGAAAAATAAATTACTTTTATTATTGTGTGAATCTCCAACTTGGATCGCGCAAAAACCGATCTTGTGCGCAAGGAAATCCATTGTCTGCACTTACCATTTGTGCATCTCCAGAAGAAACTGTCCTTAACACACGATCTTTGTTTTAGTAAGCATTTTTGTTTACAAATCTTGCACCTCATTTGTTTTGACAGCAGTTTCTTCTGAGAATATGAGATTGCCTGCATCGATGTTTTCATTTCTCTTTCTAATATGCATAGATTTATTTCTGTGCCTGCCATTATCGTTTTTGGCAAGTTTGAAACTAAATTTGTCCGTTAGCTTTTTTGTTTATTCCCTTTCTTCCAATTTGAAAGCGGTCTGGTTCCATTTCAGTAGCGTTTTTTCATTGGCTAATCAAACGCCCAGCCAATGAATAAAAAAATAAATAAATAATCAGAAAAAAACCCTCCCCCCCCGAACACTACCGAAAAAATACTAAAAACATTACATTTTCAAGCAAAATATAATGAAGTGTACTGTGAAAAAATTAAAACTCAAGAGGCTTCCAGAGCGCTATTGAAAGCACTAAATAAAATTATGAAAATTTCAAGACCACTACTAAAACCAAGTTTTTAACCACCTACCCCTTAAAGAGAAATTATTATTTAAGTGATTAGTGAAAAAAATTAACACTAAAGAGATCTCCAAAGTACCACTGAAAGCACAAAATAAAGGTAAGAAGGTCTCCAGAGCAGGAGTGTCTACTTCTCCTATCTGTTTTATTAGTATAATTTTAAAAAATAGACTCTTGTCAGCATTCGAACAACATTGTAAATTCCGGCTTGTTCAGTTCGGTTCTCAGAATTCAACTCCGTGCCAGCTAGACTTCAGGTTTTTTTGTTACGTCATTTTGGAGGCCAATTCTCATCGATATACAAATCAATACATATCACACTAACCCCTCCTGATTCTTAAAGATCACCTCATAACCCCGCGCCAAGATCGGCAATCACATTAACTTCCAACACCGATAAACACTAGTAGCCTCTTAAACATTACTAGACACTAAAACAGCGCTAGACACTACTAGCTTCTTAAACATCACTAGACACTACTAGCTTCTCAAATATTACTAAACATTATTAGCTTCTCAAACACTGCTAGAAACTGTGAGAAATTCCATATACACTCGCCATCTTTCTGATTGTTCAGCCGCCCACGCAGTTTAGTGGTCGACCGTCATTGGTTAAATTTGAACGTGTCAGGTGATTCGCTTGACGCGCTTTTTGTATCATGCTTTCTTTTTTGCAGTCCAGGCAGAACTCGGCATCGGGATGGACTCAAACCCAGCAGCTCCCACTGAAGGAAGCTAAGACAATTCCTTCATGTTGTAACACCAAACAGTTGGTGAACGAGGGACCACATCTCTACAACCAGAGACAACTTTATCCTGCTGAATCTATCCAAATTAAGGATGACATTCAAGAACAGTTCTTCATGTTTATTTACCAAATATTGGATCTTATCTCAATTCATCTTGAGTCCTAAGTGACTCACATCACATATAGGCGCCAACATTCTCGCCGAGTTTACTATGAACATCATGGATCCTTCCGAGGAACAAAGAACTAACATTCCGATAGTAGGAATTCATACTACTGGTTCCAGGCGTGTGGGGGCAAAACAGGCCACCGTTTGGAAAAGGACAATACCAGAACCAATAAACTTTTTGTGAATAAATTTTGAGATTTAAAGCTATGAATTCTTTTGATTCTGCCAGGAGGAAATTGGGATGTGAGAATAATTCCTTACAACACTAATAGTCTCTCAAACTTTACAAGCCTCTAAAAAAACTGATAGCCTTTACTAGCCTCACCAAAAAAAAAACTGCTAGACCATATTAACTTCTAAAACAAAAATATTAAACAATACTAGCCTCTCAAAAAAAAGTTAGACAATACTATACTCTCTAAAACAGTGCTAGGCTTTACTAGTTTCCCAAACAGTGCTAAACGCTACTAGCGTCTCAAACAGAAAAACGTCAGTCGAACCGTAATTCTCCATTATACTACGAAAATTAGAAAAAAGTCTGACTCTAATCACATTTAAAAATTGTCACTTCTCGACGCTTTCAAGTTTCAACGTTCGAATCGTTTAACAGTTCCATTTCTCGACGCTTTCAATTTTCAAAGTTCGATGCGAATCATTTCATAGTTCCATCTCTCGATGCTTTCAATTTTCAAAGTTCCACTTTCATCTCGGTCACATCGACTTTACATTTCAGGGTTGAATAAATAAAAAAAAATGAATTTTTGCCAGCATTCGAGCGGTATTGTAAATTCCGACCTGTTCAGTTCGTTTCTCAGAACTCGATTCTCCTGCCATCTCGACTTCAGATTTTTTATTACGTCATTTTGAATGCGAAGCCTTATTGACGTGCAAATTAATGCATATCAAACTGCAATTAGATATATTAAAACATGTCCTCAAATTACGTGACAAATAAACAAACATTGAGACAAGCAGTCATACATTTTTAGTATAGTATATTTAAGACAATATATATAATATAGATTTTTCTCATTCTTTGTATCTCTCTCTCTTTCTTTCTTTCTTTCTTTCTCTCAATCTGTATATTTGTCTTCCAACGGCGACTATGCAACCCTTTCATTGTATGTAATCTCTTAAAAATAAAAATCTGAATTTTCAAAACAAAAACTTTTAAATAATTTTCTTCAAATGCAAAATTTTTAAATTACCTAAACGAGAAAACTCTGTAGAACAAGTAAGGAAAATATTTTATATAGGTTTCACCAACAAATATTCAGTACATAACGAGAAAAATCGAGATAAAAAAAATGTCAATAGAGACGGACAAAAACAAGTAAGAAACGGACAAAAGCAAAAACAAAAACGAGAGACGGACAATTATGTCCTCGCCAAAGTATCTGTTAGTGTGGATAGACAGATTAGACAGAAAACATAATGTGTCCTGGCTTTAACGCAAGCACAATTTCTCACAAAAAAGTGTTGATTGTGAAACACTTTTTTTTGCAAATAAACTGACCTGAAGATAACCCAAATTCTAACCCTAAAGACAATGTATTGGAAGTAGTCAACGAAATGTTGGTAGAAAAGCAACGTTCAACTGCTGAAATATTGAGAGTAGTCTGGAACTAAATGTAGGTGAAAGCCAATGATACTAGCACGATATATCTAGCAAAGCAATCATACCGATATAATGCTATAAGTAAAAAGAACTACGATATTCCATATATTAAACCAAGCCTCTTAGATGTTCTGAAGCAAAATCTTATCAATTCTTACAATAATATCTCTTTCGCACTCCAAGATAATTTCCTCTTTCTGAATTTCAGTTTCATACTTTTAGAAAACAAAAGCGAAATGTACATATGATTGCATAAAAAAAAACGTAATTGTTTGCAAGGGTTTTAAACTGAAAAGTATCGATTCACGTCTCAAAATAATTGTTTTTTTTTAAATGTCAACACATTAAACATAAAGAGTAAAATACTTTGTAATAAAATTATTGTTTTTAAGAAAAATATTCTTACTTTCTGCGTTTAATATCTTGACATTTTGAATGGATCACGAAGCACATTAAACTGGTTGTGAACAAAAGAGAAAAACATCATTGAAAATGTCACCAACATCACATCTAACATCAATTCATACGATTTTAAAACAATCATCTTCAGGGCTTTTTTTTACAGTATCTTGTTCCAAAATAGATAATTGTTAATTACTTTTCAATCTGAAGGTTTAATCACTTGAATTGTTGGACATTTTAAAATTCTCATGCAATACTTTATGAGAGGTGTGTGTGTGGAGGGGGATATAAAATAACAATAAGAAGTCCGGGTGGAGAGAGCTGTTAAAAAACTGTGGTAGTAGCGGGGGGGGGGATATTTAGCGTTGACCGGGTGTGTGTAGCTGGTGTAATAAGGAACCTCGAGTGGGGACGAAATAAAAACAACAGTATGCAGCCAGGGCGAAAAGCGGTGTTAAAAAAAGTAGTAGTAGGCAGGCAGGCAGGCTCGAACCCGTGATGCAAAAACGGAAAAGAAAATGAAAGAAAATCTGTCTTACCATGATGCAACCGGAAGTTCGGAACGTTAAAATTAGACAAAGTCAATCCAACAGATACGATGACTTACAAAAGTGGCTGGTAAAAAATCGACCCCTCCTTGTACAAAATTTGCTAGTTTAGGGTGAAAGAATTAATGTTTTTGGCCAATTTTTCGATATTTATCGTCCGAGATTTCGAGCTTCAAAATAATACCAATCTTGTCAGGATCTGTCGGCTCTGTCGAAAGGTTTTGCGAGACGTACGTACATACATACGTACATACATACATACATACAGACAGACAGACAGACAGACAGACAGGTGATATTTATATAATAGACTAGTCTGGGTGTTTGGAGGTGTGTGTTGAAGAAAAAAAAAAGAAAGAAAAGTTGTAGTAGGAAGGCTCCAATCCGTGACGCGAAGGAGGAAAAGAAAGTGGAGGTGTGTGTAAGGGTTTTGATTGAGCAAAAAAAAAGAAAAGGAAAATTGCGAGCGCAAAAAAAAAAAATAGGAGCAGTAAGCAGGCTCGAACTCATACCACGAAGGAGGAAAATAAAGTGAAAAACAAAAAACGTGACGTGTTTGCTGTTGAGCATATCGCCAAACCGGAAGTGACGTAGGTTTAAATATAGGCTAGACAATCGAAAAGAGGCGATGACTTTCGAAAATATCGGCGAAAAAAGCGACCCCAACTTGTAGAAATATGCCCAGCTGAGGGTGAAAAAGTAATTAATGTTTTGGCCAATTTTTCGATATTTGTCGTCCGAAGGGCCAAACTTCAAAACGTAAAAATCAGTCGCCTCTATCGAAAGTTTTAGGCAGACGTACAGACATACATTTAAATAGACAGGCGAGATTTATATTATAGAAGAAAGTGTCACAAATATTTTCTAATCATAATAAAATAGTTTAACAATCAGAACACTGTTCCCAAAATGGATGTGCTCTGGAAGTTTCATTCTGTTGTGTATTTATATAGAATGCTTTCAGAAAAAAAGTAGAGTCACTTTTATCAATACCAACATACTTGTAAAAATATTTTTTGTGTGTGCTCTGATCTGTTTCAAACTTAATTTTCAGTGAAGCTTCCAAATCGCTATTTCATTTATAATTGAGTAATTGTTGAGAAATTGAGGATAAAAAAATGGACACATTATTTTGTTTGCAATAAGTAGCCGTCTAGCCTGGCAGTTAATAGATCAATAGTCGGAGCAGTAAAAGTAGCATTATAATGTTAACTCTCTTATCATGAAAGATTTGGTAGAATTATTATCGTTAGCAGAATCTGTGGAAATGAGAAATATATTTAATCAACAAACGTTTTGATAAGCTAATATGTTTTTAAATAGCATAAAAGTAAGTGTGGGACAGAAAAACCAATAACACACAACACATATTAGTTTAATAATGTATTTCTATGAAAATATTGTCCATTGTATTTTAAATATTGACCTGGCCCTCATAAGATTAATTAATATGTACTAAGAATTACTCAGAAATTAATATCGTGTTACCTTGTTCAATACAAATAATAAAATCATACTGTAAGATACAATCTTTAATTGACTCCTTCAATCTAACACCTTTTGGCAGATAATATCGTGCTTTTTGCCCTGTTTCTTTTGAATGTTCTCTTTTTTATATAACGTTTCGCTGACTCCTTTCTTTGATGAAAAACTGTCGCATGTCAAAATTATTATGAGTTCATTGCTCACACCAGTATTGTATAACACCGTTTTCATCTGAAGTATGCTTCATGCCAAATTTGATGCAATTGTGAAGTTTTGGAGCTAATAAGTGACCACAAGTTATGACAAATATGAAAAACTGAGAGGTAAAGAAGAATCACGTTCTGACGGTTTATTTTTTAAATGTTTAGAACGCTGAACGTATTTGAAGTGAAGAGTCTTTAATAAGAATAAGAATGGACCGAAAATTTTGGCAAATAAGTGTGTTGTACTATTTAATGTTATTTTTAACTGCAAATGTTAATATTTACATATTTACTTCAGTTTTTAATTTGTTTGATTTGTTTTATTTAATAATAGATGTTCTCGTCCGCAGATGTCCTGATAGCTAGCAAGTTAATTTTTTTTACAGCGGAAATAATTACATTTATTTTCAGTAAGTGAGAGGGGAATCTATTTCTGTATTTTCCCTTAAACACGTCAGTTAGATTTTTATAAGTACAATACTTAATATTTTTTATTTATCTATTTATTTTTAATGGAGAGTAGAGAATGCATTGTGGATGCGTCATCGGCAGCCCCCGTTACTCTTGCTTCTCTTTATTTGTCCTTCAGTCCTCATTTTTAATAAGTGATTTTTCTGACAAAGGGAGAACAAAAAGCTGTATTCTAGGTTGGCAGTATTTTGCACGAACAGCCGCCATAGATGTCGGAAATTTTCTGTTTCTATGTCTATCCTTGTAGCCATGTCACTAGTAAGGGTGCTGGAGATAAATGTTTTGTCTGGGCTGACGTTATCCGCCTGATAGTAAGAGACCTGAACCTTGGATTAACTACTAAGGAGGCTGTCCTATCAGCAGGTGCAAAGTACTGGGGCTACTGGATTGCTATTTGGTGAATGGATTCTGGACTATCCAGTAGCTTCTAGTGGGGCCTCTCGATGCAATATTAGTGGGTAATTGTTACGGCTTTACCTTATCATGTGCTACAAAAAATATTTCTTAATTTCTATTTCTCTCTTACTTTCCCTCTCTGTCTTGTCTTGTCCACAAATCCCAAAACTCCATCATGAAAAGTTTTTAAAAAATGCACGATTAAACCCGGATCTTCAACTTCCAACATAGATCCCCTACTACCATGTCTCCTTCTCCAACATCAGGGGTCTACATTCTAACTTTCCAGAGGTTGAAACACAATTACAGGAAACTAACCAGACTTATTGCTAAGTGAAACTGGTATTAGGCCGGCTATTCATCTAGATGAGTTCAGAATTAAAGGATACTCTAACTTAACTTCCAAATATGACCCCCAAGATCGTTATGGGCATAGAATATGTGCCTGTATTTAAGATGGCTTTCCATATGGTAGGGACATCCCCAGAGAATATCCTAACTTACCCTATATGTGCTTTCGGGTTGCACTGACTCACACTACTGCACTTATATTTACTCTCTATCGCCCCCATCACAGTGGAGTTACTATCTTTAAAAGGATATCTGAGAAAATTGATCGTGTCCTATCTGCTTATCCTTCAGCTAAGATTCACGTATTTGGAGACTTCGATGTTCACAATGTGGGATGGTTAACTCACTCAAACAAGACTGATGATGAGGGCGGTTTTATCACGATTTCTCCATTGTTATGACCTCACTCAGATTGTACACGAACCCACCCGTGTGCCCGACTTTGACGGCCAGTATGCAAGTCTCCTAGATCTTTTTCTCACAACTTGCACTGAACTGTGTTCAGTTTCCGTTCTTTCTCCACTTGGATCTTCCAACCACTCTGTTGTATCAATTAAGATAAAAATGAAATATAAAAAGTCTTCAGATGTACCTCTCCATCCTACAGTATATCGATACTCTATGGCAGACTAGGATAGCTTCTAGATATTTATATCAGATCTACCTCTGCGTTCCATGTTGAAAAAGGATATGTTCTCTATGGTATCAGACCTGACAGAATGGTCAATTGTAGGTACTGACCGTTTCATACCCTCGAAAAAGTTCCAGCGAAAACCTAACAGCCAGCCATAGTACTCTTCAGAATGTGCTGCTGCCAGAAATCACTTTTCCCATTGCTTCAAACGTAATAGATGTACTGAGACTAAAGCTGCTTTCAGAACTGCCAGCAACCATTGTAAAAAAGTAATAAAGAATGCAAGAGAGTTGTATGCTCAGTCCGTAAAGTCCAAAGTAGCTGAACAGCGGCTTGGTTCCCACCAGTTTTGGCAAATAGCAAACAGAATCCTGAACTAAAGCGTTTGCTCTATCCCAACTATCATCAATGGACCTGAGATAATTAAAGCCAAACTCTTTGCCAAGAACTTTGCAGCTAATTCTACCCTTTGCAACCAAGGCTGCTTACTCCCAATATTTCCTCTTGTATCAGAAAACATGCTATGTGATATACAAATATCTGTATGTGATGTTGCCAAACTAATCAAAAACCTTGATTCCAGTAAAGCAACTGGTCCAGACGGTATTCCAATAATAGTACTCAAAAAACTTCAACCAGAACTAGCGTCCATACTTGCAAAACTGTTTAAATGTTGTCTTAAGGAGAATTGCTATCCCATCACCCTGAAAAATCTCATCAGTATGCCCTGTATTTAAGAATTCAGGTGATCGTTCATCTCCCTCTCAGTACAGGCCAATAAGTCTCCTATGCGTCATGAGTAAGTTGTCAGAATCTGTGTTAAATAGAGAATTAACCAACCATCTCAGCAAAAATAGCCTTCTTAGTGACACACAATATGCTTTTCGTTTTGCTAGATCTACAGCAGATGTGCTCACAGTTATATCTAATAGGATTAGCGAATCTCTTGACGGAGGCAACCTTTCTAGGGCAAGTGCTCTTGACAGATCAAAAGCCTTTGATAGTGTATGGCATAAAGGTTTACTTCACAAGATCTACAGCTATGGTATAGCTGGAAATGTCTTCTCAATTATCAAACTATTTCTCTCTGATAGGTTCATAAGAATAGTAGTTGATGGGCAGAAATTAGAAGCTCATAGTATTAATGCTGGAGTCCCTCAGGGTTCCATCTTGGGCCAAACTCTCTTCCTGATTTACATTAATGATCTTCCAAATCACATCCTTACATCATTCATAGATATTTATGCTGATGACACTACCATCTATGGTAGTACATCTAAGACCGTAAACGACCAAGTTCTCTCTGATACTCTCTCCTCTGATCTTAAGCACATGGTACAATGGGAAAGGAGTGGCTGGTTATCTTTAATGCATCTAAAACCAAGCTTTTATCTTTACATCATCAACGCTCTTATCTCCATCTGGCATCAATTGAAATGGATGGCTCTCGTCTTGGGGAGGGCTTCTGTTTTGACAAGCTTCTGGGCTTGGCCTTTACTCCTGATCTGAAATGGAACACGTACATCAAATCTGTTGCTAAAGCCGCTGGAAAAATGGTGGGATCTTTCCATCGATCCAGTAGGTAGTTCACTGCTGATGCAATTCTCTATCTATATAAGAGCCAAGTTCGTGCAAGGAGGGTGTACTGCCACAGCTTGGTAGGAGCTGCTAGAAGCAGCTTATCCTGCCTTGATAGAGTTCAAAATAGACTTTGTAGCCTCATAGAAGATGTCCTTTTTTTCTTCCCTGCAACCTTTATCTCACAGAAGAGATGTAGCGAGTTTGTCTTTGCTTTATCGTTATTTTCATGGCAAGTTCTCGACTGAGCTTCAATCTATAGTCCCCCCTCCCCAAACTTTCACAAGAAATACACATCTAGCTGAAAACACTATCAATAATTACCCCCACTCTTTATCTGTGCTTAAACCTAAACGTTGATTCCATGAACAAACTTCTTTCTGAGAACTGCACACCTGTGGAACTGTCTTCAGTTTTCCTGCTTTCCAGCTGACTAAAATATGGTTGTCTTCAATCCAATATAAACAAGTTCTTGATAAGCAGTTCCCCTTAAATTAACAAATTTACTGAATTTCCATTACTGACAATTGCCCAATTGACTACTGTACACTCTTTAACCCTTATCCTCGAGTGGCCCCTCGGCCTTGATAAGTGGTGATTCCTCTGTAAAAAAGAAAAAATGCCTACAAAAGTATCTTTGCTAAAAACTGAACAGTCCATCCTCATTTGTGAAATTCTTTTTTAGCATTTCAAACAGTTGATACAAAAATATGTCAAAATATTTTTGAATGATCTCAGTCCAATATTTATCTTAAGTGATATTATTTTAATATTAATTGAATTATTTTGATTATTCAAACTATTGCACTGATCTCATAACCTCCATCCTTAGGCATAGATACAACACATGAACATAATGTAGTGACAAAAGCGAATGTCCTAACGACTGCCTTTCGTCGACAAATTCTTAGATAAGAAATAATTAATTGTAGATTATCTTTTTTATAAAGAATGATTATTCTGTCTCTCCCCATTTCGAAAGAACCTCCTCTTTCAATAAAATCTTTTAAATCAACAATTTCCTTGTGTTTATTCTTTTTGTGTAACAAAAAAGTAAATATACTGGATGCTTAACGATACAAAATCACGGCCAGATGAAAGCGACGACGGAAAGGAAAAAGCCAGACACACGTGTGTACAAAAACTTTAGTAATCAAATTGTGTTGTAGCTGCAGCATATACTCACGGCTTAATATTTTGAATAGTTTGGTTTCATGAAATCATTGCTAATTGTTTGTAGCAGTCAGCTGTCTTTCTGACTTGCCTAATCAGACGCCATCTCTCAAGCGAGCTGATCACGTGATTGAGTTTATAAAAGGTTAAACACATGCCAATTCTCCCTCTTTCTTCCTGGCTCTCACTTGACTACACACTCTGCTGTTAGGTCGACAAAAAAGCCAACATGGCTATCTCTACACACGAACTTCAATGCGGTGCACACATGAACTCTGCTTCTCCCACAACATTCTCTAATCTTCTTCTCTCCTCGTCTATACATCGACGCATGCTCTGACTACTAACTTCAGCATATATTCATGAACTCTCTCTTTCAACGGGTCTGTCTAATCATTCAATGTCTCTACACAGGAACTCTTGATAATACAAATACATTTTCTTACTAACGAAGATAATCAATAAAGTTGTTTTATAAATCTTATTCAATTTTACAGTGTTTCATCATTGCTCACCGGTGATAACGTACGAGTGTGCATTTGTTGAACGTAAAAGCATCACATGCGTGTGTGAAAAGACTATGTATCCCCCTGTTTTCCCCGTGTCCCCACGCACTGCTATGTTTCTCCATGTTCAGCCCATGTCCGCACCTTTAACGTTCTTCGTTTTATATTATTGAACATCTCTGTTTCGAAAATGTTACACTTGTTCTCTTCGCCATAGTATTAAAACCTCTGTTTTAAGTAATTCCTTATTATATTCTTAGTGTCGCCTGTACTGAAGATTGAATCTTCAAGGGACTGTCATTTAAAACATTTAGTTACTTATAAATTTATCTAATTGCTTTCCATGCGATTCAGTCTGTTATTAAAAGCATCCATAGGATTAATTGTAATGCAATACACTTGCGAATTATTTCATATCGCAATTCACTTCCTGCCAATATTACATCTTTAAATAACGAGTAGAAGAATAGTTTATGCGATTATCTAAACGGAAAGATATTTAACTGACACCAGCTGATGAATGCATCCCAATTAACTGAGCCTATATATAATCTTGATTTGACTTAATTTCCAAACTCCATGCAAATAGCTTAAGACTAACTACCAAAATGTCAAAGCACACCAATCTTAGATTGATTAAGAATCATTCTATCGGCCGAGGCAAGCCAGTGCCGAATTGCTGGCAAATCTAATGATGCGTAATGAAGAAAGTAGACATTGATATTTATCCTGGATTGTAAAGTAAATGAGAAGAGATGAAGCTAATCAACTGCATTATATCCTTTCACATGGCATACCTTCATCATTATTTCATCATCATTACCAACTGGAGAAAATTCTTAGTTTCTATTTACCATCTGTGTTTCTTCTTCTTCTTCTTCTTCTTCTTCTTCTTCTTCTTCTTCTTCTTCTTCTTCTTATTATTATTATTATTATTATTATTATTATTATTATTATTGTTATTATTATTATTATTATTATTATTATTGTTACTATTATTATTATTATTATTATTTTATGTCATCAGATTGTGCTAATACTATGTTAATAATCAATTAATTATAAGAAATAATTTGAATTTAGCATATAACTATTTTTCTGTTATTTTGCTATCGTAATCTAAAATGTAGAATATGATTAATTTATTGATAGAAATACCAAATGTCTTTTTGTCTTTTCTCAAATGATGATCTCAATTGTAATGCTATTCTAAGATTAACATGCAAAAGGAGATAAAAAGATTGTGGAAGTTAAAGAACGTAGAAGTTGTACTCGCTGTGATAGGAGCCCTCGGGAGACTGACACAATTTTACAAGTGCACTGAGAAAATCCGGATCTAGTGCAATGTTGGAATATTTCAAACTTCCTTGTTGGAAATCACTAGAATCTTGCAGAAAGTACCGGAAGACTGAGAAAAGAAGATGCCGGTAGCCTACTGTCATTTGTTATGATCCGCCTATTAGTATAGAATCGGCAATTACAACAGCCAGAAACAAAATGTGAAAATAGAAATAGTAATAAAAAAGAGGTTGAATATTATTATAAAACCAGTTAATAGTTTCCTTAATATTATATTAGAGCTACGTCAAAACACAATAGCTATTTATTGTATACCATTAATTAAACACAAATGTCTATTCTTATTCCTTATCTGGGATAAATTTTGGATTTAGACTATTGCCAACACTATTAGCACGTAAATTACAAAATATCTTATGAGATTTGAACAGAACATTCATTAAATCAGCGCATTTTACCATTTTGATGTAAGAAGCAATTTAAAATGAAAGTTGTTCCCAAACATGTTTCACATTTCAATTATTTGATTTCAAATTATTTTACTTTTGAAACAATTTCTCTACTGAATATTGCGATATCTCACAATGAAACTCATTCCACCTGAGTGTTGAGCTTATATTTTTACCATAGCAGCTGCTGCGATGAATTAAATAAATTTCAGTATATAATAAGTCTTTAAAATAGAAGCACAATTTCTTCTTATATATAAGCATTCTTCTTTTCAGCTTTCTACTCTCTACACATACTTAAAATCTGATTATCAAACCCCCTTTAAATAGTCTACTCCTTTAAACAAATTTGAAAAATTAGAGAAAATTACAATTACAATTCATCATGAAGGAAATAAGTATAAACATTCATGAATTAATTTGAGTCAAAAGCAATTAACTTCACCTTAATTTTGCTTCAACTGCAACAAAAATGCTTTTAATTTTTAACTGTAATAAAACCAATTAAAAATCAAATAGATTGTTTAGATAAACACTATCATAAATTTCTTATTCTTTTTAAATAAATAATATTTATTGATAATTAAAGTTTTGTCAAATTAAAAGTTTAACAAACTAAAAGATGTATTTTGAATTTATATTGGCAACAGAGAGATGGATTGTTATACTTAGTTTTAACTTAACATTTTGTTACGATCACACTAACCTCTGAAGTAAACTTATTCATTTTAGCATGTAAAATTCAAGTGAAAAATTCAAACTGTATTCCTTGTGTTGAATTTAAAAGGGGATTATCTCCCTTGCATTTGATTGATGTCGGTGTTTAGATTCTGTGTCTGTTATATTAGACTCATTAAAATCAGATGTAAACGATTTTAAAGGTGAGTTGGGAATACACTCCTTCCAAGATATGCCTGAAGAACAAACATAAATAAGATCGCCTTCCCATCATTCTTACCAATTTTCAACTTTGTAGTGTTGTATAGCAAGGGGACATGTATTACAACAGGGTACACAGCAATGACAATGACATAGAGGCGATAGATGTGAAGAGATGGGTAATGAACAGTTCTTTAAACATCGGGGAGAGTACATTATGGAATAGGGGGATACAGTCAATACTTTGCGTGGAGGTTTCATACAAAGTTCATTATACAAGACGATGGGAGAACGTGTTGATACATATAAACTTGAAAGTCAAAAACACATTATCTTGGTTGAAATGACGATGAAAACAAAATGCTTACAAAGAAATAGACATTTATTTCCAGTTGGTGATGAAAATGATGAGAATCCGATGCCTGGCGAAATTGCTACATTGTCTCATCTTTCTCCCCTCTACTTCTTAAAGGAGCTTAGGCTAACTCTTTCTCCAACTCTCTCTCCAACTGAACTTTGACCGACTGTCTCGAACTCTGTTTGACTGTAGTCTAACTTAAATGTATATATTGATTCTATATTTCTTTGTGACGTCAGAACGCGACCAAACATGTGCATCTCATGCACATGGACATTGCATATGCTGCCAATACGTATCCTGGCAACACAAAAGACGTTCCTTAATTTCATTGTTCCACCTATTATCCATTGTGTAGTTATTTCTAACTACAATGGATAATTCACTGCATTCCTGGAATCGCATCTAAATAGCAATACTGTATTTATTTTAACTTTTGATAACTACATTCGATTCCAGTATTCTCCTTCAATAATAATTATATTCGACCTTAATTACCTCGTTTCTCTTAATACTGAAATTCAATATACAACAGTGGGTTTAATAAGCAAGAAAGTTATGAGACAGACTGTCTTTTATTCATATATCTTCAATACAAAAAAAATTGCAGCAAGTAAAGCATCTTCTCCAGGGCAGTTAAGCTCATTATGTTGTCAGTTGAATGCACCACTTTACTTCTTAGAAGAAACATGTCAGCAGCTGAAATTCATGTCTACATACGATTTCTCAAACTTTCCTTTTCTCTGCGTGTAAATGCGACTGCATATGTTTACTTTGAAATGTAATCTATGTATCTATAAAAATGATTTTTCTCGTTCTGACATTGATATTAAAAGCCTACTTTTTCTATTGGTATTCATTTGCTTCACCATAAAAGCAAAAATATGACATAAGTTCGTTTTTAATGTGGGTGAAAAACAGCTGCCCCCAAAAAAGGGCACTCTAAAAATAAGCAAAAATGAAAATTGTCTTAATATAGAAAGGTTTCCCCTTCATTGACTAAGGGCAAAATAACTGAAGTGTAGCAACAAAAGAAATATTAAACTGTATTCTTAGCTTTTTCTTTTTAGAAATTGTTATGTCAATTTTTTTTTTTAATATACTGATTCATGGATATGCGAGTGACTACAGAACGGTTAACTAATTTGTTTATTCCTTGAAAAAAGAGTGTTTATTAATTACTTATACATTTTTTATGGTTTCTTATTAGTTGATTAGTTTCATTTCACTATTACGCTGACTTTTATTTATGCATGATTTCTACATTCTGCATAATTGCACTAGATTCAAGATGTAAACGTTCTAGCATATGAAAATATTACACACACACACACACACACACACACACACATATATATATATATATATATATATATATATATATATATATATATATATATATATATATACTTAGGGGATTACAGCAAGAGTCTAAACAGCAGAGAATATTTTAATGTATATTAGTACATTCAATAATACAATTAAGAGAAAAGAAAACAGTGCACGTTGTAATGTAAATATATAATAAGCTCGATAGGTATATACACCCTAGAGCTATTTTTAACATTAAGTAAGATGATTAATAATTTATAATTAAAATTAAAAATGAAAAATCGGTTTCATAAGGAGAACAAAACAAAATCAATAAATTGTACAATCGTTTCGGAAACGATGTTTTTATTGTGATAGACATTGAGTCTTAGACAATAATTCTATCATATAGTTTTGAAACAAAGTCTCATCATCAGCAATAATATTGGGTGGGTTTTTTTTTTCTTTTTCTTCTTTTTTTTCTAAAGACACCCAAACAAACCTAGCATTATGCTAGGTTTATTTTGGTGTCTTTAGAACAAAAAAAACACCCAATATTATTGCTGACGAGGAAACTTTTTTTCAAAACTATATGATAAAATTATTGTCCAAGACTCAATGTCTATCACAATAAAAACATCGTTTCTGAAACCATCGAACAATTTACCGATTTTTAATTATTAATTTTAATTATAAATTATTAATCATCTTACTTTATAAATATATATATATATATATATATATATATATATATATATATATATATATATATATATATATATATGTATATATATATACACAAAAAAGTGACTTATCGATCTGTGTGCAAAAATCTCTACCAAACTCCTCTCTTAATATATGGTCTACAAATTTTAAATTTGAAATATCGGGTATTTGGACCTGTAGCACACTTTCGATTTGGTTTTTAGCCGGCAAAATTGCTGCTAAGGAATCAAAATTGAAAAAAAAACAAGCAGGGTAAGTGAAAAAAAAATTACTCCTGCTGTTGCATTTATGCACGTGCAAAATGAAACATTCATACCTCAAGGTCGTTTAATTTTTAACCTTTCGTATGTCTGGTGGTTCCGACGGTAACGACTGTAGAATATATAAATAACGACTAAGGCAGGAGTGCTAAACGTTCTGCTTTCTATTCCAGTGAATAATGCCAACGCATATTTTTTATAACTTTGGAAATCATTACTATATATTGGATACTAATCAACAGAGAATTGGTTCTATAATGATAAGTTAGAAATCTACATGAATTAAAATATAATGTTTATGCATATTTACGGGCGGCCTACTATTAAAACTGATTTTTAACATTTTTTAAAATTCATCAGTAAATGTTTTATTAGAATAAAAATAATTCTCAATTACGTTTTATCAATTAATAAACGAAATTCATTGCCAATTAAAGGTTTTACTAAAACGTTTAAGATAATAAAGCGATTGATTTGGCTTCATGTACACAGGACAGATTTAAACACCAAACGTAACAGAGACATTAAATGTACACTTTGAATTGAATGGTAAATTTTCAAATTTTAATATGAAATATTTGCTACACAATCGACGAAAATAAACCTTATGTATTGCACGATTTTAAATTATAATAAAATGCAAAAAAATATCCATATAACATATTTCTGTAAATGTTTAGAAAAAAATTTACAAAAAGATTTTCAGATTAATAATGAAGACTAAATAAATGACTAAATAATTTTCTTTGCTTTTTCTATTTGTCAATTTTCATTCACAACAAATGCATCCAAGTATATTTATCAAAATAAAAATTAAATAAAACCCCAAACTATTAAAGCGGGAACGTGAATGAATACTGCAGTTTACAAATGCTGCAGGTGTTGATACATTAATATTTTTTAAACAAACATTAATAAATAGTGGGAAAACAATAAAAAAAATTTCAGGCAAAAATCTATTTGATGTACACTAATAAAAACAAATGTAAATAAATATTGCTTTCTTCCTAAGAAAAAAAAAAAGTTTCAAAATGCATTTTGTTCCTTGGCAGTTTCGAAGGCTTATTTTCCATTCATTATCAAATCATGTTGGATCTTTTTTTTAAATGAGGAAAAAAATCCACGGGTTTGATTATTTCTTTTGGCGTGTGACAAAAATATAATATTGATTATCAGTCGTAACAATGAACAACAAACACATTGAATATAAAAGGTTTTATTATAAATATTCAAATGGCTGACAGTCTATACAAAATTATCTTTATTCTATTTATACATCGACTGAGCAGCTTTGTATTAAAGAATATGTAAGTGAAAATCATTCTAAACTTGTATATGTAGGTACATATCCATCCATACATACATATATACATACATACATACATATATATATATGTGTGTATATATATATACATACATATTATATATATATATATATATATATATATATATATATATTATGTATCGATCATAATAAAGGTATATTCTTGTCTGTTTAATTATTTATCCACAATTGGATTAATATATACAAAAGATATGCTTATATTAGACTTGAAAACGACCACGCTATAGTAAGATGGAAAGCATCCCAACTGTATTGTATTCCATAGTTCTAGGAACGAAAATCTGCTCATGAAATTTTTGTTTAGTTTAAGACACAGATAGTAGAGTAAGGGAAATTGTTGACGGTTGTTGTAGCTAGAGGAATATTTGTTGTGAAAGTTTTATAGGTGGGAGTATCTATACATTGGATGGGAGCATCTATACATTGGATGGGAGTATCTATACATTTGATGGGAGTATCTATACATTGGATGGGAGTATCTATACATTGGAACTAAAAGTAATGATGGAGGAGATATAGACTCGCGATGTCTATTCTGCGAGAAAGAGGAAGTAGGGAGGTGAAAAGCTTCTCACTCACTAGATTTCGAAAATGTTTTTTTACCTTGTCAAGGCAGGGAAGAGTACTATTATGAGTTCCAACGCAGATGTGGCAGCAGTACTGCATCTTAGAACATATTTTGTACAGGTAGAGGATTGTGTCGGGAGTGAGATACATATTGGGGTTAGGGTTAGAATGGTCCAACCATTTTCCCAGTAATTTTGGCAATGGATCTGATGTAGCTCTTCTGTTTCACGTCAGGAGTGGAGGGTAATTCCAGAAGTTTGTCGAAGCAGGATGTCTCCTCCAAACAATAGCCGTTAATTTCACCTCGGGCTGTGAATTTGAATGTTGGTAGTGAAAAGATAGAAGTTTAGTTTTAGATGAATTAAAGGTAATTAGCTACTTTTCACCCCATTGTATTATGCACACTAGGTCATTGTCGGCCTTTGAAGTATTACTCTAGATGATAGCATCGTCTGCATAGATGTCGACAAATCATCGTAGAAAATGATTTGGGAGATTGTTAATGAAGATCACAAAGACAGTTGGGTCCAGAATTGTTCTATGCAACACACCAATGTTAATACTGGGAATTTCGGATTTCTTCCGATCAATGACTATGTTAATCTATTTAAGAGAAAGGATCTGATGGTTGAAAGGTTATGAAGAAGTTGTGAAATAGACTTATATGCCAAACCATATCAAATAGCTTAAATATGTTAAGACCTATTGCTCTAGAAACAATGCCATCGCCAATAGATTCACTGATCCTGTGTGATATTACTATCAGCACATCAGCTGTTGATTTCTCAGAACGAAATCCATATTGCTTTATGTTGAATAGGTTGCTTTTGCTTAAAACATTATTTTGTAAGGTTAAAATGAAAATATTGAAACACCAAGTAATATTGTCATTTCCTTTTATTAAATGATGAAAATTTTTAACGAAACAACTCATTTAAAAGAGTCAGTCAGATATTTCAGACAATCAAATTTTCTAATCAGTAGCAGCTGTTCAGACGCGGACACAGTCACTTGGCTTAAGTGGGGAGAGGAGGATAATTAGCCTACCCCCTTCCTTTTTGCCGTCCTGAGATCATGTTAAAGTACTATAAATATTATTATACAACTAAAACACATGTATAGAGCACGATTATATATCTTTAAATTCTCACACGCATGTTGATGCGGAACATATGACACGGTTTAACATTAAAGCATTTTGAAAATATTAACATATAAATGCATACACATGTTACCGAATAACCTAAAAAGTTTCAATTTCAAACACACCCATATAAGATCAAAACTTATGTAGGCACACCTGTACACGGGCTTAAGCGATTATACGAGGGGCGCGCAATAAGTAATGCCCCTGACCCACTTCCCATAAGAGTAGAGCAACGAAACTTGGCACAGTTATTAGTCTTTCTCTACATAGAAACCACCTAGAGTTATGCATTTCTCCCATCGTTTGATGCAGCTCTGGAGACCATTTTTGTAGAACACCCCAGGTTAGTCCTCCAACCACGACGTGACTTCAGAAATCAAGGCTGTATCATCTGGGAAACGCTTTCCTTTCAAAAACAACTTCATGACTGGAAAGAGGTGAAAGTCAGAGGGTGCAAGGTCAAGAGAGTAGGGAGGATGGGGGAGGATTTCATAACCACACGCCCATGTTTCTGATCTGGCGACATGCAAGTTGTGAACCGGAGCGTTGTCCTGCAGGAGGAGGGTACCTTTGCTGATCTTGCTCCGCATTTTGATTTTGATAGCTTCCTTTAATAAAGTGAAGCATAATAGGCTCCTGTAATTGTGGTACCCTTTGCCAGGAAATCTGTCATCACTACTCCGTCCTGGTCCCAGAAGAGCATTATCTTGCCAGCGGAGGGCTGCAGCCTTGCCTTCTTTGGAGGTGGTGAGTCCAAGTGCTTAAACTTCATTGACTGGGCTTTGATTTCTGGATCATAGTGATGGACCCAGGTTTCATCCTGTGTAATCAGTCTTTTGAAAAACTTTGACTCATCTTCTTGGCACATCTCCAAATTCATTCTCGAGCACTCGACGCGTTCTTGCTTCTGGAATGGTGTGTGCAACCTGGGAATCCATCTGGAAAACATCTTATGCATATGCAAATGGTCATGAATGATAGTTTCCACAGACACTGCACTAATCTTGACATCTTGGGCTATTTGGCGAATAGTAATGCGCCGATCTTCCAAAATTGCAGTCTCAACTTGACGGACAGATGCCTCATCAATGGCAGAAGGGGGCGACCAGGTCTGGGAGCTGTTTCCACAGACTTCTGGCCATGTTTGAATTCACGATGCCAGCCTATTACAAGGTCATATGATGAGGCATTATCACCATAAGTTTCTTTCATTTCATCAAAACTTTCCTGTGTTGTGCTTTCTTTCAAATACAAAAACCGGATCACTGATCGACATTCAACAGGCTCCATTTCACACCTGACTCAGTTCAAACACCTATAAAACAGAAACCACAATTAGTTCAGAGCTGTAATTTGCCACATAACACGTGGAGATATAAATCGTTGCACCTGCAAAATTTCAGCTAGATCAGACAATTGGAAGTGGGTCAGAGGCATTACTTATTGCACGCCCCTCGTATCTATAACAATAATTTCATGTACATATATGCACACATACATACATACATACATACATTTATGTATATATATATATATATATATATATATACGTTAAAACACAATGCATTACATACATTCATATAAGATATTTTAGCATTAAAGTTGCAGTCTTCAAAATGAACTAATAATTTGACGTTGTCGAAATATTAAATAAGCTAAAATAAAATGAAAAATAAACAAACAAAACAATATGAAACAATATGAAACAAAACAAACAATCATTAACATTGTTGTGAGTTCTGACAAAGGAGCCGTATTTTCATATCGTTCCTAAAAAACATCTTTGTTATTAACTTCTATGTAAATGTTGTAAAATATTATGCGAATTCTAAACTTTCACTGGTTTTTACATGGTGATTTATACTTTTTGTAATTTGGACATTTTTCAACTTGATATGAGATTTTTTTTTTTTAAATAAAGTAATTATTTTAGTTTTAGTTTTAACTGTATTTTATATTTACCTTTTTGCTATTTTTAAAGCAATTTCCGAGTCCTATTGTCCAATCTTTTGTTAAAAATCCACTCGATGTCCTTTAGCTTCCATAAAATGTCAATCTGTTTTGATTACATGACATACTAATAAGAACGAAAGTTGAAATATTGAACAAAAGAACGAAATAATCTTAACGAAATCTTTCCAGTCAAACAAAACAAATGTTGTTTGTTCATCGAAGATTCATCTAGAACAAATTGTTCAGTTTTGGTCAACCGTTGCATTGTGAAAACTCCTTGAACCAGATTCACACAGTTGATCAGCTGACCAAGACCAGAAGATGGATATCACAGGTCCCAAATTAGATACATTAGAATATGTGGGTGAGACGGGAAGAACCAAACGATCACATAGGTATGGTGGGGTTTTGAACCAGCTCGAATTCAGTCTATAGGAAATAAATAACAGTAGACATAACAAAATATATATATGTCATAAAAGTTAGCGAGAGCTTTGACACTATCTCCTTATATCTCTAGACAATAAAAATATGTATCGTTGGATGAAATAAAAATTTAAAATAAAAACACATATATTTTAGGTACAAATGTCTTATGTTTTTTCAATGGCAATCATGAAAATCATAGGTAGAGAACAAGAATCACCAACAATGTTTCGGTTAACCTAAGCCCAATGCCAAAAAGTTGTCATCTCAGATCTTCAATTTTTCACATCACGAGAGAGATCCAACCAACTACACAACACAACTAATTCCAGACAATTATTATTGCTTGTTGCTTTGTAATATGTTTATCAGCTTCGTATGCTTAGCAGAGCTCATAGTAAAAGAATTCACACTTTTTTTATTCAATCAGCTTTTCGTTTATTTCCTCTACTTTGCTCATGCTTTGTTTTATTTTATATTTTTGTGTTTGTAAGACTTTTTCGTAAATCAGAAAAATGAAACAATAAAAAATAAAAATAAAAATGAAAGTAGGAATTCTGAAACAAAAAATCAGAAAAGAACCCATTTTACGGTAATTAATTAGATGCCTAAAATAGGATTCTGGCATGTTTTAGCGTATATAAATCCTAAATTTACGCATTGTTGGATAACAATTCAGTGCTTATTTGGGGGCAGATGTGTTTTCTTTACACTTAATAGCCAACAATTATTATGTGATTTATGAAATATCAAAAGAAAGAAAAAAAAACTGGAAAAGTCTAAACTCCATAAGCAAGAAAAAATAAAAACACTGGAAAAAGTTGAAAACTGAAAAAAAAGCAAAAAAAAAAAGAAAAATCAAATGTTAGGAAAAATGCCTGTATATTTATGAATAATATAGTTTTGAAGATCAACATCATTTCGTTTCACCGTAAATATTTACGTACAAATTAGTTACAATGTTATTCGTTAAATTGTAAAAGCAAGAAAAGATATTTCCATATGTTGTAGCTTAAGTTAATGAAAAAGAAATCCTAGACTGAGTTCATTTTTATCATTAATGTCAATGTTCTTAAGGAAATAATTATTTACTTGTGACGATATCATTGAGATGAAGGTTTTGCAAGCCTTAAATAAGAGTTTAATAATTCTTTTGCCGGTAAATCGGAATAGTTACAAAAAGTATAAGAAACGGTTATTCAGATTGACCGAACGAAAGAAGAATTCTGATATTGCTTTTTGTGGGAGAGAACGATTCTTACTTTAATTTAAAAGTGTGTCTATTATGTAAAATATGTTAAGAAACTCGAACTGAATTAATTTCTCTGATTTAAAGAAACATCTTTAATTAAGAAAACACTCGGTGAATATAAGTCTGATGAGAGTAAATAAGTAGTAGTATCTGAAATAGGTTGCCACTTTCTGTTTAGAACCTTGATTTGGGAGAGTTCTATAATCCAACAAAAATGTAATAAATATGGAAAGAGGAAGAAATGAATCTATATTTTCTGGGCACATGCATAATGGCTTCAGTTAATATATGAAGCTTTTGGTTCAAAATATATAATAACTTACGTGGCAGGGGAAAAGATTTTATTTTCTAACATCGGTATATAGTTATATATATATATATAATTATATATATATATATATATATATATATATATATATATATATATATATATATATATATATATATATATCCTAATCCCATTAATTTAAATGTATATATTTAAATTAATGGGATTAAGATATAAATAACTATATTTATATTTGGTTTTGGAATTTGCTTTTTCTTGATCAGTAATTTCCTTCCCCAAGCTTTTCTGTATATATATATATATATATATATATATATATATATATATATATATATATATATATATATATATATATATATATATATATTGGTAAGGTGATTGATAACTTATAATTCAAAATTAAAATTAAAAATTAAAAATCCGTTTCATAAGAAGGAGAACAACAAAGCCAATAAATTGTACGATCGTTTCGGAAACGATGTTTTTTATTGTGACAGACATTGAGTCAAGGACAATAATTTTAGCATATAGTTTTTTATGAAAACAAAGTCTCCTCCTCAGCAAAATATTGGGTGTTTTTTTTTTAAATAAACCTAGCATTTAAGTAGTGCAGGTGAATCTTAAAATGGTTCATCCTTTGAAAACCGTAATAATCCTCAGGACAATTCATTTAGATGTTGTCTGTAGCTTATACATGCTCTAACTCTTAGAGTTAGAGCATGTATAAGAGTTACACATGCTCTAACTCTTAGCTTATGCTAAAATTATTGTCCTTGACTCAATGCCTGTCACAATAAACACATCATTTCTGAAACGATCGTACAATTTATTGGCTTTGTTGTGCTCCTTCTTATGAAATGGATTTTTAATTTTTATTTTTAAATTTTAATTTTGAATTATAAGCTATCAATCACCTTACCAAATATAAAAGTAGCTTTAGGATATTTGCCTATTCAGCTTCGATACATCGGCTTTACAACGAGCATTATTCTTTTCCTGTATTTTAATTAAATTAGTATTTTTACTATAACATTAAAATACACTCTGCTCTAAAGAAAACTGCTCTAACTCCCTTTAAATTATATATATATATATATATATATATATATATATATATATATATATATATATATATATACTTGGCGCCACTATATATATATATATATATATATATATATATATATATATATATATATATATATAATATTTAGTAATGTGATTGATAATTTAAAATTCAAATTAGAATTAAAAATTAAAAGTCTGTTTCATAAGAAGGAACAACAACAAAGTCAATAATTTGTACGATCGTTTCGGAAACGATGTTTTTATTGTGATAGACATTAAGTCACGGACAGTAATTTTGACATAGTTTTTTTTATACAAAGTCTCCTCATCAGCAAAAGTGTTGGGTGGTTTTTTTTTATATGTAAAAGAGCTCATCAATAAACCTAGCAATTTTTAAAGTAAGGCAGATGTATATGGAAAAAATTAAAATAAAAAGGAAAATATTTACTTGTTAGAGTTGATAAGCAAAGTAATATGGGTTGAGAATAAAAAATAGAATAAAATTATAGATCTGAATTTGGCTTAAATATAAGGTTATAATAATATGTTTTTGATAAAAGTTAAGAATTATATATATATATATATATATATATATATATATATATATATTTGCCTTTGAATTGTTCGCCTTTTGAAAACCGTAATTATCGTTTATATATATAAATATATATATATATATATATATATATATATATATATATATACACACACATACAGTGGCGCCAAATATATATACTGTGGCACCAAAAAGAAAGTCCGCACTTGCCATTTCTTCCAAAAAAGCAAATTTTAACTAAATTCAATGTAACTGTTTAAACAACCTATAACATTCGATTCGCTTTTTGTTCCTCTATAATTTTACCTGTTCATTTTTTACTTTGAATTTAAGTATCCTAGTGTTCATGAAAATGAATGAAAATACGGTTCGTTTGACAGAACTCCCAAGTGTGGGCTTTCTTTTTGGCACCACTGTATATATATATATATATATATATATATATATATATTCCATTCGCCAAGCAGTCTTTTTAATTTCAGCTGACATGTTAAATAGAATGGCACCCAAAAGTTGTTGTTCAGCCATATGCTTTTCAAGTGCTTTCTATCGGTGCATCCGATTATCATCAGGAGCGATTGTTGTTGTTATCGTTTTCTTTTCCTTTTCCTTTGAGGCTTGGTGTATTTATAATTTTATTTAATTGGGTGCAGGAGGGTTGGGGGCGAATTATTTTATTTTATTTTTTATTTCGATTTTCTAATTTTCAGTTTATTTATTTAGTTTCTTGTTAGTTATTATATAATGTTAATATATTTGTCCCGGTGTTAAATGAGATCTGGTTGAAAAGGGCCGTAGTTTTTTTATAACATGACTTCTAGTAATTTTAGTCATCGTGTGCAGTTGTTAAGGTATCGAATTTTACTTTTGTTAGTTAAGATATTTCTAATGTCGGAAGATTGTAGGTTTTTATCATGTGATGTAAGGAGTTGTTTGATAGCACTATAGTCGGCTAAATGAGAGGTTAGTTGCCAGGAGAGTGTTGTTGTTGTGTGGCCTATGTATGCGTTGTATGAGTTTTTAGAGTGGGTTCGGAGACAATCTTCGAAGATCAAATAAATTCATACACTACATTAATTTGGTTTAGTGTGGTGTTAGTATGTTTAGTGTTTTTAATTATTAAATTGGAGGTTTTAAATTTAGTATAATATATTATTATTTTGATCTTTTTTTTTTTGGTCGGTGGGTCTGGTGTATCTTTTAATTCGGTTTCTTGTTATTTTTTCATCTGATTTGTATTTAGTGTATTTTTATAGTATATTTTGATGGTGTTGGTTTTGGTAGTGTTAGGGTTTATGTTTTTATTGTCGAGTAAGTTTAAATATACTTTTTTGTGCTTATCAACTATTTTATTTGGAAAGTTAATGTTTATTAGATTTGTTTTATATTTGTCAGTTCATTGTAAAATATTTGTGTGGGTAGATACTATATTTTATGAACGGTGGATCCAATTTTTTTTACAAGGGCAGTTTTATATTTTGGGGGGCATTCACTATGGTAATTTAGGAGCATTGCATTATTGTCGGTAGTGTTTCGTTTGTAGGTAGTTTTTTTTGTATGTTGAAGTTGTGTATTTAGTGGGGTTGTTGTTATTTATGTTTGGTTCATGGGGGAATTTGAGGATAGAGTGTGTTTCTAGGTTTAGTTTGAGTGCTTTAATGTCTTGTACTGATTCGGCTACAATGAATATGTTGTCGACATATCAGGCATAAATAGTGGATTCATTTTTTTATCAGAGAAAATCTTATTTTCGAGGTGGGTCATATAGTATTCTGCGAATGTCGGGCCTAGAGGTGATCCCATTGAGACGCCATCTATTTGGATGTATGTTTTCCCATTAGGGTCAGTGAAGGGAACTTGTGTGGTGCATTTTAATAATAACTTTTCAAGGGTTTGGGGTTAAATTGCTGGAGGGGGTATTGTATTGTGGTTGTATACTTGATTAATGGTTATTTTAATTGTGTCATTTATAGGGACGTTAATAAAGAGGTTTTCGGCATTGAGGGATGCGGTTATGCATTTGTGAGGGAGTTTATTTGTAAAAGGTCGATGAAGTTGGTGAAAGATTTTATGCAGTATTTACTAGTTGTGTAAGGTTTGATAATGTTATTGATTGTTTTAGCGATATTATATACTTGGGTTGGGATTTGAGATTATGGTTCTTAGAGGGTATCCTGATTTGTGAGTTTTAATTTTCTCGTATATGTAGCCGGGTTTATAGTCGCCTATTATTTTATTAAGTTTTATTGTTCCGATTTCGGCGTTGTTTGCTGTTATAATATAGTTAATTTGTTTTTTAATTGTTCTGTAGGATTTTTTGTGAGTGGTTTAAATTTTGTTTTATCACAGAGAATGTTGTTATTTTCAAGTTGTAGTCGGTTTTATTTAAGATTGTGTACATATTGGATTTGTCAGCAATTCGTGATGTCATTATTGTTGTAGAGTTCTTTAGCTGCTTCTTTTAGCTTTGATGTTGAAAGGGGTAAAGTTTTCTACAAAACAGATGAAAAAATAACAAGAAACCGAATTAAAAGATACACCAGACCCACCGACCAAAACAAAAAGATTAAACTAATAATATATTATACTAAATGTAAAACCTCCAATTTAATAATTAAAAACACTAAACATACTAACACCACACTAAACCAAATTAATGTAGTGTATGAATTTATTTGCCTCTTTGAAGAATGTTTCCGAACCCACTCTAAAAACTCATAGAATGCATACATAGGCCATATAACAACAACACTCTCCTGACGACAAACCTCTCATTTAGCCGATAATGGTGCCATAAAACAACACCTAACATGATAAGACTGACAGTCGACTGACATTAGAAATATCTTAACTAAAAGTACTAAAATTCGATACCTTAACAACTGCACATGACGACTAAAATTACTAGAAGTCATACTTATAAAAAAAACAATAGCCCTTTTTGAACCGGATCACATTTAACACTGGGGCAAATATATTAACAGTATTTAATAACTAACAAGAAACTAAATAAATAAACTATAAAATAGGAAAATTGAAATTAAAAAATATAAAATAAAATAATTCGCCCCCAACCCTCCGGCACCCACCTTTATAACCAATAAAAAGAAATTATAAATACGCCAAATCTCAAAGGAAAAGAAAAAGAAAACGATAACAACAACAGCAACAACAATCGCTCCTGATGATAAACGGATGCACAGATAGAAAGCACTTGAAAAGCATATGGTCGAACAACAACTGTTGGGCGCCATTCTATACAACATGCCAGCTGAAATTAAAAGGACCGCTCGGCGAATGGAAAAGATATCCAGAAAAATCGGAAAAATAACTCTGTTGTGTTCAATCAGACGTGCTTGAATAATGATTTGCTGCCAATATATATATATATATATATATATATATATATATATATATATATGAATTTGATGTGCTTTATAGAAATGTAACTTTTTTCTCGATGGTTGAGTTCATTTGTTTATGTTCTGTGTTGGATCTTCAAATTTCGCCTTGTAACGATGTAACGAAAACACATGACAGTATTAGATTAGATTAATTCCAAGTTGTTTGTGAACTTATAAAAGCAATATTCTATTTTTATTTGAATACATACAAAATTCTCACTGCCATTGTCACTTCTTTGTATGCGTTGAAAAATCTTGTGGATTGCTTCAAAGTTTCCATCAAGTTATTAAAAATGTGAAATAAAAACGACGACTTATCATATAAGAGCTTTTTCAAAGTAACAAGTTCTGTAATATTTTACTTGCATTTTTAAGCTTAAAACTTAGTATCTCTCTATCTGTCTCTCTCTCGCTGTCTCTCTCTCACGCACTCTCTCTCTCTCTATATATATATATATATATATAGATAGATATGTGTGTGTGTGTGTGTGCGTGTGTGTGTGTGTGTGTGTGTGTGTGTAAGGAGAGAGATAGAAAAGAATCTGCAAAAATAGATATCCAGTTTCAATAGGAAAATGCAAAAACTGACTTTTAGAATATTTTCGAACATCCAGAGGCAGACGCTTTATCCAAATATATTATACTAGAAACATATATCGTCACAGTCAACATACTTGCATTTGAGTCACGGTTGATCTCTTCTGTTATACTGAATGACGTCATCTTTTTGTTTTGTCAGTTTTCATAACATCATAGCCTGTCTTTGTGGATGCTGCCATCCCTTCGTATCATCATAAATGACTCATGCATTGATTTTCAACTCTGTTTAAGTTGATGACGTCATCTATTGTTAAAATCATCTAGTGTGTATAAAGCAATCCAACAAGATAACTGAGTTTTAGTAGATAAATTAGTTATAATATGATGGAAGAAAACAAACCAAATTGCACTTTTTAATCAAGTTTGTATCAACCGAATAAATGAAGTTGATATTAGAAATATTTCATCAAGCTACGTGTTTATGAAAAATTCATAAGCATAATTTTAACGGCTGCTGAAAAATTGATGTGAAAAATTAAAAAAACCATTCGATCAAAATTACAAAACTTATCTAGTTTGTATTTATTTGCCTCCCAACAAAGGCAGGCTTATACATGAGGTCAGTTTGTAATGTGCTGAATATTCAGCTCTCTCAAAAATGGAGACTCTGCATGGAACAATATTAAAAGTTGCGTGATAAATTGAAAAGGATTTCTCTTCATCTAACCTAAGGTAGATCAGATACTACACTTTGATCCCAGCCTGAAGGTTTAGAAGTTCAGAAAACTTAGCCAATCTTCTGATTAACAAACATATATGAGAATTTTTAAAGAAGTCTTATAATATTTGTAACTAATAGACATTCCCGACATTTGCAGTGAATGGCGTAGGATCATCGTGCTTCCAATATATTGACATTTTTATTTGAATGTTTTAATTTGTAGAATTTTCGAGTTGCAAATAAATGTAAAATAAATGTCTGTTCTGAACAAAGAATCCACATCAAAATTTGTAAAATCCAAATACAAAATTAATGTCACCATTGAATTCGAATTCCTAGAAAACGTTACAAGGCAAAACTTGTGTAAAAAGACACAAGATGGAAGAGGACTGGTAAATATAGAATATTGCATACATTGTTATAGAGACTCCCCCATTCACTCGCAATGGACTCTGCTAACTATTATATAAACCACGAAGTTAATACTCTCGGGGGCGGGGGATATTGCGACCTTAAGCATGTCTAATTAAGCGTTAGAAATGCTGACAAGTTACAATAAAAGAACTACAAAAGGGTCACAACATACAATAAAAGAACCAAAGAAAACAGTGTAATTAGAAAATAGGAATTTCTAATTTAATAAATTCCATGTATTCCATTTTCGAACTTAGTATTCCTTATCACTACAGAAATAATCTTAGTTCAAGATATGGATCAATTGAATTCTCACTTTTGGTTTCTAATATCTTGAGTTATTTTTTCATTGACTAATCTGTTTGTCATGAACGATCAATTTAACAAGATGACTAAGGAAATACAGTGATAAACAGAAATTGACGTCGTGCTGATATTTTACTTGTATTACTGCTGTTTATACAAGTCAAGCATACACGCAACAGTATATTAACACAGCCCCTCATTGCTTAATATACACATTGATATAACAGCAGAGTTTTACACGCACAAATGTACCTCACATTACAGTAAGCATATTACAAGGTAATGTACAAACATCACATTTTAGTAAGAACTTTTCCACTAAACAACAGCAAAAATCGGAAATCATTTTTTTTTAATTTTATCATTTATACAGTCATTTCTGCTACATGATTGTGATATCCTGTTTAGAATTGCGACATGTAATCAAAGAAATCAAATTTTGACTCAAATGAATTAAGGAAAAAACAACTGATTCTAACTATGAGATGAAATTCGAAATCAGTCATAAGATTAGTCAAATATAAATTGACATCTTGCATCAAGTTAAGGCATAGATTGAGATATCTTTACAAAGCTAAGAAATAGAGGAAAAAAGTAAATATTGCTCGAACGTGTGATATAAATGAGATTAGAGTCAAAACTCAGACCCACTCGACTCAACCTATGCTATAAATTTCCCCCTCACCCTCCTTACTTATCCTTAAATTGAATATGTCTTATTGAGCTATCTTTAAAAAGTATAAAAAAGGAATTTATTTTGTGAATATGAAATAAAAGCTAATAAAAGAAGACACATATTTTATATAGCTGCATATGACAAATAAGAATTTTTGTGGGTGTAATGTTTGGGTGTTCTTTATACAAAGAAAACCTAGAAAATCTACATAAAATCATAAAATTTTCTGAGGAGGAGAATGAAAGAAGTCCCAAATCTGTAAGTACCCTCTCAATTTCGGTTAGGAGGATCGAACGTCCTTTAAAAAACATTAAATATATATATTATTTTTGTAAAACTTAAATCATATGTTTAAAATCACATAAGTGGTCTCAAATCTCTATGTTACCTCTGCACACTGAATATTTATGTGTCCCACCTCTAAGTGACCCATGAAGGCAGAACACAATCAAACTTTCCGATATATTCGATTTTTCTTATGAATGTTATTTAAAAGTGAATGTTTGAATTATTTAGTTTAGAAAGTATCAAACTAAAAACATTGAATGTGCAGTTTCAATCCTACCTCTCTTTTCCTCTGTTATTTTGAAATAAAATTATATAAAATTAAAAGAATAGATTTTTCTTTTTTGTAATATGATAAAGAATAAATGAAGAATTTTGATACATGTTGTACCAAACATCTTCATTTATGTTTGTCTGTCTGTCTGTCTGTCTGTCTGTCTCTCTCTCTCTCTCTCTCTCTCTCTATCTCTCTATATATCTAGGTCTATTTATCTATCACTCCGTTTTTTTATCACACACACACACACACACACACACACACACACACACGCACACACTCACGCACACACATATACATATATAGTCATCCACATACAGTACTGCTTCGCTGTTTCACAGCTCATCAGTGCGGCTAGACAAGCAACTACCTCAAGCCAGGATCAAAAACCGATCGCCCAGTCGGAGTTTTTAACTGTTAGGCTATACGGCTGCTACTATGCGGGCAGTGAATTAACAATGTTTTGTCATTGTCCAAATACCTAAGCTCAATTTGTTTACACGAAGAGCATCACTTCATACGCTAATGGTAATTTGTATATCACTTCCCAATATGCTCAACCTAAGATAGGGAGCATTATAGTACACTTTTTAAAATCATCAGAGAGTTCTTTGCCATGTGGTGCCATGTTGGAATATGTATATACATATATATATTTATATATATATATATATATATATATATATATATATATATATATATATATATATACATATATATATATATATATAAAAAGTGAGTACACCCCTCACATTTTCTTCAAATATTTAAGTATATCTCCTCATGGGACAACACTGAAAAAATTATTTTTAACACAATGAAAAGTAGTTTGTCTGCAACATATATAACAGAATTAATCCATTTTCCCCTCAAAATAACTCAAAATATAGCCATTAAAAGCTAAATCCCTGGTAACAAAAGTAAATACACCCCAAGCAACTACACACCTAAAAAGTGAGTAAATCCTAAAAAAACTACCCTCCTAAATGTTTAAATTTTGTACTGCTTTTCCCCCTCCAAAATGTCATGTGACTCATTAGTGTAACTATGCCAAGTATTCATAGGAAGTAGGTGTATTCAAATTTGTAGTGCACCTTTCACATTCTCTCTTATCAGTCAATGAAAGTTCCAACATGGTACCACATGGCGAAGAACTCTCTGAGGATCTTCAAAAACGAATTGTTGTGCTACATAAAGATGCCCAAGGCTACAAAAAGATTGCTAACACCTTGAAACTGAGCTGCAGCACAATGGCTAAGATAATTCCACATTTTAAAAGAACAGGGTCCACTCAGAACAAGCCTCAGGTATGTCGTCCAAAGAAGCTGAGCGCAGGTGCTGAGCGTCACATCTAAATGCTTTCTTTATGAATGCTGTTAGCATTGCTGCAGAGATTAAAGAGGTTGTGGCTCAGCTTGTTAGTGTTCAGACCATACGCCGCACACTACATCAAATTGGTACATGGCTGTAACCCCAAGAGGAAGCCTCTTCTGAAGGCAATACACAAGAAAGCCGGCAAACAGTTTGCTAATGACATGTCAACAAAGCCTATACTGGAACCATGCCCTATGGTCTGATGAGACGGAATTTAATTTGTTTGGTTCTGATGGCCTTAAGCATGTGTGGAAGCGACCAGGTGAGGAGTACAAAGATAAGTGTGTCATACCTACAGTCAAGCATGGTGTTGCGAATGTCGTGGTCTGGGTCTGCATGAGTGCTGCAGGTATTGGAGAGTTACATTCCGTTGAGGGAAACATGAACTCCAACATGTACTGTCAAATACGGCAGCAGAGCATGATTCCTTCCCACCAGAAACTGGGTCGCAGAGCAGTGTTCCAGCATGTGACGTCGTAATTGAGGAGTGGAAGAGCATTCCGGTGGCTACATATGAAGCTCTGGTAAACTCCATACCCAGGAGAGTAAAGGCAGTTTTGGATAATGATAATGGCCACAAAAAATATTGAGAGTTGACATGCTGTATGTTAATATTGAAAACTTTTCGTAAGAGATGTACTCACTTTTGCTGCCAGGGATTTAGATTTTAATGGCTATATTTTGAGTTATTTTGAGGGGAAAATAAATTAACTGTTATATATGCTGCAGACTGACTACTTTTCATTGTGTCGAAAAATCATTTTTTCAGTGTTGTCCCATGAAGAGATATACTTAAATATTTGAAGAAATGTTTTTTTTTTTTTTTTTTTTTTTTTTTTTACAAAGGCATCACCACATTATCAAGGCCCAGAGGCCACTCAAGGATAAGGGTTAAAGAGTGTACAGTAGAAGTTGGTCAATATAGTAATCATTAGTAATGAAAATTTGGTAAATTTAATAACTTATATGGAACGGCTCATCAAGAACTTATTTACTTTAGACTTGAACAAAACCATATTGTAGTCAGCCGGAAAGCAGGAAAACGGAAGACAATTCCACAGGCGTGCAGTTCTAAGAAAGAAGCTTTGTTCATGGAATCTACGTTTAGGTTTAGGGACAGATAAAGAGTGGGGGAAATTATTGATAGTGTTTACAGCTAGACGAGTGTTTCTTGTGAAAGTTTGGCGAGGGGGGACCATAGATTGAAGCTCAGTTGAACACTTTCCATGAAAATAACGATACATCAGAGACAAACTCGCAACATCTCTTCTGTGAGATAGAGGTTGCAAGGAGGAGAAAAGGACATCTCCTACGAGGCTACGAAGTCTATTTTGAACTCTATCAAGGCAGGACAAGTTCTTTCTAGCAGCTCCTGCCCAGATGTGGCAACAGTATTCCATCCTTGGACGTACCTGGCTCTTATATAGATAGAGAATAGCATCAGCAGTGAGATATCTACTGGATCGATAGAAAGATCCCACCATTTTTCCAGCGGCCTTGGCAACAGATTTGATATACGTGTTCCATTTAAGATCAGGAGTAATGGTCAAGCCCAGAAGCTTGTCAAAACTTGAGGCCTCCTGAAGACGAGAGCCATTCATTTCAATTGATGACAAATGTGGATTAGAATGTTGATGATGTAAAGAGAGAAGCTTGGTTTTAGATGCATTAAAAGTAACCAGCCACTCCTTTCCCCATTGTACTACGTGCTCAAGATCAGAGGAGAGAGAATTGGAGAGAACTTGCTCGTTTACTGTCTTAGATGTGGTACCATAAATGGTAGTGTCGTCAGCATAAATGTCTACAAATGATGTAAGGATATGATTTGGAAGATCATTAATGTAGATCAGGAAAAGAGTTGGGTCCAGGATGGATCCCTGAGGGACACCGGCATTAATACTGTGAGCTTCTGATTTTTGCCCTTCAACTACTACTCTTATGAACCTATCAGAAAGAAATGATTTAATAATTGAGAAGACTTTTCCAGCTATACCATAGCTAGCGATCTTATGAAGTAAACCTTTATGCCATACCCTATCAAAGGCTTTAGATATGTCAAGAGCAATTGCCCTAGAAAGATTGCCACCGTCGAGAGATTTGCTAATCCTATGCGATATAACTGTAAGGACATCTGCTGTAGATCTAGCAGAACGGAAACCATATTGAGTGTCACTAAGAAGGTTATTTTTGTTGAGATGTTTGATTACTTCTGTATTTAATACAGATTCTAGCAACTTACTCATGACGCACAGGAGACTTATTGGCCTGTACTGAGAGGGGGATGAGCGATCACCTGAATTCTTAAATACAGGGCATACTGATGAGATTTTCCAGGGAGATGGGAAACTATTCTCCTTAAGACAACGTTTAAACAGTTTTGTAAGTATGGGCGCTAGTTCAGGTTGAAGTTTTTTGAGTACTATAATTGGAATACCATCAGGGCCAGTTGCTTTACTGGAATCAAGGTTTTTGATTAGCTTGGCAACATCATGTACAGATATACGTATATCACGTAGCGTGTTTTCTGATACAAGAGGAAATATTGGGGGTTGGCGGTCTTGGTCGCAAAGGGTAGAATTAGCTGCAAAGTTCTTGACAAAGAGTTTGGCTTTGTCTGATGCTGACGAGATTACCTCAGGTCCATTGATAATAGTTGGGATGGAGCACACGCTTCTGTTCAGGATTCTGTTTGCTATTTGCCAAAACTGGTGGGAACCAAGCCGCTGCTCAGCTACTTTGGACTTAACAGATTGAGCATATAACTCTCTTGCGTTCCTTATTACTTTCTTACAATGGTTGCTGGCAGGCCTGAAAACGGCTTTAGTTTCCATACATCTATTACGTTTGAAGCAGTGGAAAAAGTGATTTCTGTGCGCAATGGCAGCAGCACATTCTGGAGAGAACCATGGCTGGCTGTTAGGTTTTTGCTGAAACTTTTTAGAGGGTATGAAATGGTCAATACCTACAATTAACCATTCAGTTAGGTC
>NW_027633462.1:0-22500 GCF_053919585.1 Euprymna scolopes
AGATATTTTTCTATTTTTGAATCATCGTAGATAAGAGACTGTTCGATGGAATTAACGCCTGAATAACTGACTATAATTTGAATATGTTGGCCTGAATAACTGACTATAATTTGAACAATCATTTATTATTGTGTCCACATTAAAAATGGATTTTGCCAAATTTTATGGAGGCATAAGTGCTGAATGATACAAAATAATTCCCTTTAACCTTTCTTTCCTCATTTTTACTTTCCTCGTAACCAATAATTTTTCCCCATACTTGAAAACTAATCCAATCACATAATAACATATCAGCAGTTATAATATACTGATACAAGATGAAAGTCATGAATTAAAATATTTTTGTGGTGGCGTTTATGCTTTTACTAGTTGTGTTCTTACATGTCTGAACTAATAAAAGAGAATACATCTTCGTTTCTATTTCTGGGGTGACGTAAGCGAAGTGTTCTACAGAAGATTATAACTGTTATTGCAGTGGAAATTGGGATATAAATGTTTTACCAACAAGTCACACATATTAAAACTCATTCGAGTTAATGAAATGGAATGGTCCAAAGATGAGAGTACTGCAGATGAGTAATGGAATGAACAAAGTTTGATTATTTATAGTTTATGACAAGTATTCGTTGTAACTTTATTTCAAGACAACATTGGTATAAGCTGCACGAAGCAGTCTCGTGGCAATATGTCCCACAGACGAGAATTTCTTTCATAATAATTCCATCTCATGCTACGTACTCAGATGAAGAAAGAAAAACTCCCATCCAATTTTGTAGAAAGAGTATATTTATTTAATATATAAAAAATGTCGGCCAGATTCTTGAAACATTTCATCTGAGAAATCGATACTTGATTTTGACTGGCCAGTCATTTATGCAGATTTTTAGTTTGTGTTTTTTACATTAAAATACACAACTAATTTTATCGATCGCATATTCTATCTAGCCCAAATAATCCTATCAGTAGCATATACTGTGTCACTTTCTCTATCTTTGACGAAATGGCCCTTATTAATAAGCCGTGATATACTCCACGAATCGTCGCGATTAACTCCAGTTCTGTGCCATTGTCAGCAACTCAACCATGCTTTTCACGTTGTTTGACATTCTTGTTTTTGGTCTTCCACATCCTCTTTTGCCAGGGGTAGTACCAAATAGTAGATCTTTTGTTAGGCCGTCTGTTCTGGCCACATGTCCAAAAATCGCAATTTCCTATTATTGATATTGCCTAGCAGTCTTCGGAATGGTTTAATTTTCTCTAGAACCCATTCGCTTGTACGTTTGTCCAGAAAAAGAAGTCTATGGAAGCACAACAATTCAAAAGCAGCAATTTTCCTCTTGTCAACTTCCTTCAAGACTCAACATTCTGCTCCATATGTTTCTATTGAGAATACCAAATCTTGCAGGAATCGTTTCTTTGTTTGTTGTGAAATGGATCTGTATTTCCGGATATTTGTAAGCGCAATCATTGCTGTCTTTGCCATTGCAATACGTCGTTTTACTTCTTTGGTGTCATCTACTTTGTTTGTGAAAAGTGCACCAGGTAGTCGTGTCACATTCGCTGCTTATTTACAATGGGTCTGAAAGAGAGATGATACTCAAATGAAATACCAATGTTTGTTAACATGTTGTGAATAAAAATCTCGTCTCAACTCGGTTCGGTGTGTTCTGGAATAACATCAAAACACATTTCACTTAAAAAAAATACATGACCGAATTAATTAATTTGTTTTTGATCCTACTACGCAGAAGTCATAAATATTAACATTTCTTTTCTTTTGCGGAGAGCCATCTCTATGAGATGGTTTGGTCACACGAGAACCGATAAGCTCCCAGGGCATACCAACTTCAACCTACCCTTGAAGAACTACTGCAGATAGCAGCACAAGAGTTTCCTGGCACCGTCGAAGAAAGACGTCCACCATCTCCTGCCTCTTTGTCTACTGAATCCCAGAGCACCGGGTATATTTAATTAAGGATAAACTGCTCGTAGACTTTTTGCCATCTACAAACTTTCTTACTCAATTCCTTTCTTCGGCGTGACAGTGTCTTAATATTCAGCAACATACACTCAGGGGTGTAGTTAACATAAATATATTTCGTTGTTCTTTTATTAAAAAGTGACCGACTATAGTCGATAGCGACCCACAGGCCACTTTTCATTAGCTACTACGATGAGGTGTAGCATTCCCATGATTACTCCACTTACCCTTGATATCATAATGCTGGTTGTTTAAGTCTTTGGAATACGAGGTGCCTTCAATAAGTTTTCAGACTTTTTTCGTACAGCCATTTAAAATTATCGAAAATTCAGTATGCTATTGCTATACATATTATGAGATGACCAATTTTTATGATTTCAAGTTCAAATGAACAGCTACAACAGGAATTGGAACACACCCTACTAAAGCCTGATTATCACACTTGCTAAATTTCAAAAATGCAACCTGGACATGAGGACACTTTAGAATAAGGATATGCAATAAAATTCTGTTTTAAACTTAGAAAAACTACCACAGAAACGTATGGAATGCTTCAGACTGCTTTTTGGACTATCTTGCATGAATCGAGTATCAGTTTTTGTGGCATAAGAGAGTCAAGGAAGGCAGAAGGTCTTTGAGGGATGATGAGAGGTGTGAGAGGATTAAGGAAGTCAGAACACAAGAGTTGATTGGCCAAATAAAGAATTTCATGGATAAGGACTGTCATGCATCTATAGAGCCAATAAGTGCACAGTTTGATGTCAGTGTCGAACTGTACACACAATTCATGAGGAACGGAAGACGGAAGATTTGCGTGAAATTTGTCCCAAAAGTTGCTATGGGAAGATAAGAAAGAAAAACGTTGTCATGACAGAAGGGAGATGGTCGAGCTGATCAATTCAGATTCCACAGTTCTTGATGCTTTGGTGACCTGCGATGAAAACTGAATCTACTACTATTACAGAGAGACAAAGAGACAGATAATAGATTTACATGTTCCTAATTTAATAAAAAATATTATAATTACATTTTAACTAATTTAATAAAAATATTATAATCACATTTTAACGAATCTCTTTCCTTCTATTCTTTGATCTCTTGGCTTTCATGTGTTATTTCGTTTCCTTTAGAATTTCTAAGAGATAAAAAAAATTGATGCAAGTCCAAAATTCAACCTAATTAAAAACCATAGAAAATTCTTTATGGCGTATGTTACCCGCCACGGAACGAAGACGTCATATTCCAAATACCATGCAAATTGATCAAATAGTTTTATTTTTTACTAAGAAAATCGATTTTTATGTGCAAGCTAAAAAAAGTGAACATTTTAGCATGCTCATCTTAAAAAAAAGTGTAGATAACTCCACAATAATACAAACTTGCGAGATCAGCCTTGCTAATTGTATTGCTGATAATTTAACACCAATCGCTTAAAATCGTTTCATAATAAATCTATTTGATTAATTTTGGTGATTTTTGGAATATGAGATTTTTGTTTCGTGGCGAGTACGTACTTCAAATGATTTTTCTTGTTTTTTTTTTTAAAATTAGGTTGAATTCTAGATAAGAAGCGAAATGGCTATGAGACTACACGTACAATAGACTCTTACAGAGAGAGAGAGAGAGAGAGAGAGAGAGAGAGAGAGAGAGAGAGAGAGAGAGAGGGGGGGTGGGGGAGATCGCTGTGTGTAATCGATTGTCGTTGAACGTATCAATAATGTTTTTTTTTCTTGTTCTATTTCTTTTCAGTTAAAGAAAAGGATTTCTCGCGGATTGCAGGAATATATCATCTATTCCGTTTCTCTTCTGACCATTGCTTACATAAAATCACTTGACCTAAGTTCACGTGAGCTAATTGTCATGAAAACGATTTCCATTCATCCTTTTAACAAATCTGAATCTGAATCGATTAACCTAGTGCTATTTTTTCCCCAGAAAATAAAATCTTTTCACTTTTGCACTTCATTAAATGGCCGACAACGATTATGTATTGAACCCGTGAATACCAACTGGCATGTGAAAAGTATTACCCGTCATTCTTTCTTAGTTCTCTTATTACCTAGCCTTTCCTTTCGTTTGTGGCGTCGCTCCTGGTATAATAATTTTGTATAAAGAACGAACAAAGATAAAACGTAGCTTATATCAGCTCGGTAAATTCCTGTGCTTGTTTGTCTCGCGCATCAATTTATAATTTAATATACTTTTCTTTTATTTACTCTATTTTCTTTACTAAAAAAGCGATACGTAATTAACACAGCGAAAACGTACTGGGTCGGTTAGGCCTGTCACTAGGACACGAAAATCGTCAAGGGTTTGGATTTCAATTTGAATAACCAATTAGTGGACGAACACCACTATACTCAAGAGTCAAATCGATGATTAGCTGAGTGGACAGCCGCCAGGTAAAACCATCACAAACAACCAAAAGACGCAAATACCAGCCGGCTAGTTTTTATACTCTGTATTTTCAATGAGAACGGTATTTGTTTTCATTGATCTTCTTGAAAAAAGAATAACCATCAATGGCGAATGTTTCATAGTGTTGTCCGGGAACCAACACGTTGTAGTCTCAGTCGCAAGGCAGACAAAGAACAGGAAAGAACTTTAACTCGCATTTTTTGTTGTACGAAGACATTTATTTATCCATTCTCTCGTTTACGCAGTTATGTCCCTCATGTGATCGTATTCTCGAACGTGCTCTCAAACGTTATCCACGCCTCTGTGATCATCTTGAATGTGCTTTTTTTCCTTTTTGTAGTCTTTCTTAACCGGTGACATCATTTCGCATGCATTTACATATGCGCGTCCATACTCTGTCACAATAGCATTAATAGTGTTTTAAGAATGAAATGACCACGAATGGACAAGAAAAATTTTAGCTTTCAAGCTAAAATTTTTCTTGTCCATTTGATTGAGGTTTTCCTCCCAAGACAATGCAAAGTGGCAAAAGTCGAACGTGACGAAAATAAAAGGACATGAATTGCAATTCGAATCGAGTCTGCACTTTTACATTCTTTAAATCTGCACCCATTAGCAACTATTAGCTGTTTGCAGGCAGAAAGAGATTTGGCCTCAAATGAATATCGGAAACTGATTTTAAAGTCAAACACAAATCGTTCTACAAAAGAATCATCCAATCGTTAGAGAAGTGTTGGAATCTGTGTATCAGCCCAGAAAAAAGACTGTATCGATGAATAAAGTCGAATTTTGCCTAAAAGTTGTTTTATTGGGTAGGCTCATGTTGCAATATTTTTGAGTCATAATGGGAAGATATTTGTTTGTTGCCCACAACAACAAAGTGTGACACAAGGTCGGAAAGTGGGGAGTAGGCAAAATCCCTAAAGCCTCGACAAAAATTGCCTCAGCATTCCCATCGGCATTCTCCGGTCGGGGCGCCTCAGGCCACAAGCAATAAAGTTGCCCCACTTGAAAGCCGGGTGGCAATGCCTGGGAGGGTGAACCCCCTGGGTGATACCCAGGCGGTGTACCTCAGTCCGACAGATAGTGAGCCAGTTCCTGGCCCTGAACTTACTGGGCTGAGTGTCAAGAATGGATCCTTGACGAGTATTTTCTACCCAGTCTCCAAGTCACCGAAGCTGCTGGGTGACTCATCCTATCACGAACGAGTCATAATAGGGTAAATATATATTTGTATAAAAAAATAATATACAAGATGTAGCGTAAAGCCAAAAAGGGGGGGGGGCTAGGAGTTAATGTTGTCTTATCTAACATGTTATTAACTTAACAAGACTCTTTCGCCAAAATACCAGACTCACTCCATGCTCCTACTAAATTCCTAACTAAAACCCGAAATGATAGAAATACATGATGTAGTGAGTTGGGGAAAAGATTATACAAAAACGAATGAATTTATACAATGTGAAAAAAGTTTGTTAGTAAAAGACCCTCCCTCCCCACTAATAATAGATAAGTAGTTTTGTCAGTCAAAAAGGATATAGGCCCCCACGAAAACTGATTTTATCCACATTCTCCAGGATTTTATTATCTATTGTAAAATTAACACTCTCTGATGATTGGAAGAGGATGACGGTTTTCTTAAGACTGATTGTTAGTCCGAAATGTTTACATGAGTTTGAGAAAGAATCTAGAAGTTGTTGAAGATCCTCAGCGGAAGATGTGCAAAAAGCAGCATCATCAGCGTAGGAGAGTTCGTGGATAGCTAGTTCCTGAACTCTCGACTTGGCTTTGTATCGTGAGAGGGTAAATAAATTCCAATCGTCACGGATAAGGATTGAAACCCCCACAGATTTCTCGCTTCTAGACAAGGTTCAAAAGAGTTGCCAATCTGATAGGTCCTGAACTGGCATCTAAGCTTCAGCCTCTGTCACATCGACGAAACGTTGCATCCCTCTGCCTGTTCTACAAGTATTTTAATGGTGAATGCTCTGACGAACTGCAGCCACTTGTGCCCCCACGACGTAGACACCCTCGACAAACCCGACAGGCAGCTAAATCCCACCCCCACACAGTAGATATCCCTAGATGTAGAAGATCTTTCTACTCCAGTAGTTTCTTCCCCAGAACCGCTAGGGGGACAGCCTGCTTTCTCAAAGACAAAGAATAGAGTTCCTCTGCCGAACAGGTCAAATGCTTTTGTCAGGTCTATGAAAGTCATATGTAGTGGTTATCGCTGTTCTTGTACTTTCTCCTGGAGCTGTCTCACAGAAAATAATGTCCGTAGTTGACCGACCAGCCCTAAAACGACATTGCGATTCAGGATGCACAGTTTCGGCAATTTTCTGTAGACGTGAGAGAAGCAGACGGGTCATCACTTTCCCAGTCACACTGAGAAGTGAGATGCCACGGTAATTGTTGCAATCCTCTCTTGAACCTTTGTTTTTGAAAAGTCTTGTAATTTTTGCATCTTTGAAACTCCATTAAAAATATTGAGAGCTCCGTTAGCGAACATACATTTTTATTTTCATGCACGTTTGATGCTTCAACAAACAGTAACAATTTCCTTGTCGATTGTGTAGCAACGGCACATGTAATTACGAAGGAATCTGATTTTATCAATTTTTATCTTAACTTTAACCCTTAGAGTCACTTTATAGAGCTAGCCAGCGGCAGTCGAGTAAACGATATCGTTTGAAGAGAGGCGATGCTAAAATCTCGCTAGGGAACAATAAAGGTGAACTTTGTTTCTGTATTCTGGAAAAAGCTCATCTAATCCTGATATTTAAGCAAAATATATTTTCTGTACAAGCCGCCATTAAATAATGTGCAAATATAAACGGTAGTCTCAATAAATCAAAACTTGTGTACCCGAATGACATTAAAAGAAAATGGAAGACTATATAATTTAAATAGCGTAGTCCTATCAGAAACCGTCTGTCATATTACAGACATTGTATAAAATTCTTGGGCACTGCAATATTCCAGATATCAAAAAGTTGCCAAATGTGGTTGACTGAATGAAAATAAAAACATCAAAATACTTAAACTGCCACGTTTGTACACAGGGAAAAATGACAAAGTATCAAAACAAGACAAGAAGGTCATGAAAATTATATCACTGTTACATTGTGACTTGAACGGTCACGTGGAACGGATGGACAGAAAATTGCAGGTATGCATTAAATTTTGTAGACGATAATTCCGGTTTAATAATGGTTTATTTCTTAAAGAACAACTAAAAAATATTTTTGCTCTGACAATGGCACAGAATTCACAAATACAGACGTTGAACTTTTAATTATTAACCATCGTATCAAACATGAAAAATCGTCCCCTAATTCACCACACAAAAACGGAACTACGGAAAGATCATGGCGGACACTTTTTGAAATGGCAAGATGTCTTCATTTGAATAAAACTCCCCCAAAACCTCTGAACGTACGCACTTATGTTTGCTGCATATACACGCAACCGGTGCTTTAACAAAAGACATATGAAGCTTTCTGCATTAGATAATTAAACTTAAGCAGAATGCATGTATTTGGTTAAACTTGCTTCGCATTTATAGATAAAAAGACCAAATTAAATATTAAAACCGGTAGCGGTATATTTCTGTGGGTACGATAAAAACAGCCCATCCTATTTAGTATTTTTTTTCCAGAGAAAAATGAAAATAAAAAGAATCTGATGTGTAAAATTCACAGACACGTTTGATTTCAAAGACGATAATCCATCATATGAAGAAGATGAAATAATATTTTCTCAAATTGATAAAACCAATGACGAAATGAAGTCGCTGCTGTCGGCGACAATAGTAACCATAATGATGACAGCGATGCTGCTGTTGATGATGATGTTAAAGTCGAACGTTATCTCAAAAGAAGTAGAAGACGGTCCGATTTCTCTGTGGTCCACAATTCGAAAGATTATCCAATCGACTATAATACGCCAAAAAACTTTAACGAATTAATTAATTCGGAACATTTTGAGCAATGGCAAATAACAACGAAAAACAAAATAGATGCTTTAACAGAAATCAATACCTATTCGATAGTACGTCTTCCAAAGGATAAACATGTTATTTCTACAAGATATGTCTTTACAAAAAAGACTACAGCATCAGGCGTAGAACAGTACAAAGCTAGATTTGTTGCTAAAGGATACTCTCAGATTTACGGTATAGAATATATTGCTACGTTTTCACCGACCACAAACCTAACGACAATCAGAATTTTATTGCAAATCGCATCGCGATATAACCTTAACATCCATTAAATGGACGTAAAAAATGCTTATTTTAATGCCCCAATAGACTGTGAAATTTATATTTCTCCTCCAGAGGGATTTATAATGAAAAATAAAAATTACGTGTGGAGACTTGACAAATCGTTGTACGGTCTAAAGCAAAGCGGTCGGTGCTGGAATAGAGTATTTCATGATTATATGTTTGAACAGCAATTCAAACAATGCTTAGTGGACCCTTGTTTGTAGACCCAGAACAAATACAATAAACTACTAATTTTAGTTTTATGGGTCGATAACATTTTAATCGCATCAAATTGTGACATAATGTTGATCGAAAACAGATTAAATAAAAAAATTAAAATAATCAATCTTATCAAAATATCACGGTTTTTGGGTTTACAATTCATTGATGATAATAAGTTTATTGGAATAAATCATTTGACGTACATTGACAGAATTCTATAGAATTTTTATTTTTACAAGGTAGTCACCACTTATCAAGGCCCGGAGGCCACTCGGGGATAAGGGTTATTACGTGTACACTTAAGTGGGCGGTCCATCAGGAATTTGTTTATGTTGGACTTGAAGACATCCAGGTTGTAGTCAGGTGGGAAATAGGCAAACGGGACAGAGTTCCACAGGTGTGCACTTCTAAGAAAGAAGCTTTGTTCATGGAATCTACGTTTTGGTTTTGGCACAGATAAAGATTGGGGAAAATTTTTGACAGCGGTTTCAGCTAGAAGGGTGTTTATCGTGAAAGATTGGCGAGGGGGGGACCAGAGATTGGAGCTCAGACGAGCACTTGCCATGGAAGTAACGATTAAACAAAGACAGGCTCGCAAAGTCTCTCCTGTGGGAGAGAGGTTGCAGGGAAGAGAATAAAAATTTGAAATTGGAGAGTGCAAGAAACGCCCTACACCGGTCGAAAATGATATTAATAAAAATATAGAGACAGAATCTGAAATAATCGACGATAAATTATACCGTGAAATTATAGGAAGTCTTACCTATTCAATGACTGCTACGAGACCCGACATATGTTACACAGTAACAAAACTATCACAAAAATTATCAAGACCAACAATGCAGGATTTAAACAGAGCTAAACAAGTCCTTCGTTTTATTTATAAAACGATACTCATCTCAATAATGACTTTCAATAAAACAAGTCCTTCGTTATTTAAAAGGAAATAAGGAACATAATTTAGTATTTAGAAAATCAACAAGTCCTCTAAAATTAAAATAATTTTCAGAATCAAATTGAGAATGCGATGAAAACCGAAAAAGTATATCTGGATATTGTTTCAGACTATCAGAAAATGTTATTTCAGGGAAATCTTAAAAGCAACAGATTGTATCTCTCTTTACAGAATTTATTACGATAACACATACTGCGCAAGAAACATTTTACCTTAAAAATATTCTCAAGACTGTTTTAGAACCAGAATTAACTAAAAACCCGTTGTAATTAATTGTGATAACCAAGCCAGCATAGTCTTAGCACAGAACACAGTAATTTATCAAAGATCTAAGCAAATAGATATAAAATACAACTTCATCAAGAATGAGGTGAAAAAGGAATCCATTATTTTAAATTACATATCATCAGAACAAAATATCGCTAATGTATTCACAAAAGTTAATGCGTTTTGCCTCAAAACTTGTCGGGATTTAAGTTTAAATAACTTTTCACAAGCCTATGTATGAGTACATGTATATATATATATATATTGAAAACTCACGTGGGCAAGACGTTAAACTGCATCCACTTTACCATACTAATGTGTAACTAATACGTTTACTGAAATAAAAAGAAAGAAACAAACAAAAAAAAAACCAAATAATTTTTTGAAAACATTGTCTTTGTATAGTTTTTTTTTTTACAAATACATTTTGCATGCTTTTTTTACACAGTGATCACCACTTATCAAGGCCTGGAAGCCACTCAGGGATAAGGGTTATTGCAAGTACATTACGATAGTGTGGAGATTTGATGAAGTGTTTACTTAAGGGGGCGGTTCATTAGGAATTTGTTAACGTTGGACTTGAAAACATCCAAGTTGTAGTCCGGTGGGAAGCAGGCAGACGAAACAGAGTTCCACAGGCGTGCAGTTCTAAGAAAGAAGCTTTGTTCATGGAATCCACGTTTTGATTTAGGCACATATATAGAGTGGGGGAAATTTTTCACAGTGGATTCAGCTAGACGGTTGTTTTTCGTGAAAGATTGGCGAGGGGGGACGAGAGATTGGAGTTCAGATGAGCACCTGCCACCTGCATGCTTACTTTAAGGCACCCATAATTTACAATTGACTCCTTTTACTTTTATTTTATGCACATTACCTTTTGTCTAATTTTCTGAAAATTCCCTAATTTTTGCTTTGTTTTAATTAACATAAAAAAATTCTCTTGAATGTAAATTCATTTATGCGTACATATGTATGTATTGTTGGGATAAGACTGCATGATCAAAATTAAGAAATGGCTTTCTTTTTCCCTAACCCTAACCCTAACTCTTTTAATGTAAAAATAAAAAATGCATTTATTTTATTTCTCTTTTCTACACACTTATATTTTTTGACGTTTGAACAAATTAAAAATGGCTTATTTTTGCATTCTCAAATTTTAAGATCCAAATGATATCTGTTTTTATTATGTATAATTGAATATAAAAATATATATTTATTTTATCTAGGTACGAGCAATTTAATGTCTGCTAGTTAGGGGGCATGGCTTTTAACGCCGGCTAATCATAATAATTTTTTTAATTTTCGATTACTTTTCATTGTATTTGAATGATTACAGTTTAAAGTTAATTTCGCCAAGAAAAAAAGTGTGTGAAATAAAAAATACATGGAATAATTTTATCTCAAATCTGAAACATTTCACGTAAAAATTAATTGTGACAAAGATCGTGTTTACATTTTTCTGGCAAGAAAAATATGTTTTCTGGAATTATTTCCAAGTATTAAGGTAAAATCTTAAGATAATGAATTAATACAATAAATGTACTTAACTTTTGATAAAAAAGTAATAATTATCCAAAAATGTGACACTGGTAGGAACGAGACTTGTTTATCGTATCAAAAAAAAAAAAAAATCTCTGGCAGAAAAATTCAAATATGTATGGAAGGACAAATTAGAAATAATTTATTTCTTTATTTGACATTATTCCGGTATACCGGGCGACATTTTTTTTGAGTCACAGACCCCCTTCCTTCATTCAAAAATGCATAAAAGTTAATAAAATTCATTAATTATACTACTGACAATTTATTCATTGAAAAAAGGTAGCACTATTATTTATTAATATTAATACAGAATTACAATTGGTTAAGAAAACAGTTTATGATTATTGAAAAAATTACACACTAAAAAATACAAACCTAGGTTCAAATTTATCAGAATCTTTACGTGAAATTTAAAGTTGATAAACGCAAACAGGCGGGTAGTTGAAGAGAGGAGGAGGGTGGACAAAACAAACTGGTTTTCTTTTCAAGTGTGTGCATCCGTACTTACCGACATAGAACGTTCGTATAATTTTTACCATTTTTTAATCAAATTATTTTTCTATGTTCCTATTTTTCAATTTAATTTTTTTTACTTTATTTTCCAAGATTACATGAACATTATCTTACGTTGATGATTATACGTTCATGCATGCAATGGAAATATTAGAATCTTACATGTAAAGATTACGTTAAAAATGTAAGCGTAAAAAAAGTGGAAACAATTTTTGCAATTATAATTCTTTTGTAAAAATATTAAATAAACAATGCTTAATTCAATGATAATATTGGTATTTCGAGAAATTAATTTTTCTTCGAGTTATATCGATTTAGTTATTACGGACTTTAGGTGGGTTTTCTCGTAATTTTCCTGTAATAATTATTTTATTTTTTTTATTGCTACAAATTACGATGCTTTATTTACATAAAAAAGCAAAAATAAACTCTTGCGTTTTTTATTTACTACTGAAAACCATAACTTTAGTAAAGGTATTTTTTGTTTAAACAAAATAATACGTTTTCACTAAAATTCAAATAAAAATAATGGGTTCATAATATTCCATCATCATTATTTGATAGATACTGAAAATTTCATTAAAATTGGTTAATTTCCTGATTTTTCGTGAACTTTTAAGTAAATGGAGGAGTCAAAATATTTATACATTTTGAGCATTCATTTTGCACGTATCTAATTTTAACAGAATTAAACATGAACCAAAAGGACATTCCCATTATATAAAAAAAATAGGCGACCCCGCTGGTGTAAAACAATTGTTTATCTTTCGGAAAATAAAATAGTCATTTTTGGAACAGTTTCATGAATCCCTCAGTAATTTCTTTGAGAATCGAAACAAAAAATTACTATCTTTCGTAATAATCAGTACTGTGTCCGTGAACGTAGGACTTCACCTGTGACGTTAGCAGGTCACGTGATTTTAGTGGAGATGCCTATTATTATGAAAACCACAATAGGACACAGAATAGACCCTTGAAGAACGTCTGTATTCATACAGTGGGATTCATTCTACATCTACAAGTAACATCTAACAACGATTTATCGGATAGAAAGGATTTGGTCGTTTGTGAGGCTATTTCCAGATATCCCATAGCTAACAAGTTTGTGAAGCATACCGTTATGCATTTTTCTTTTTACCTTAACGAACATCAAGTGTATTGATACAATAATAGCGAAAATATGGTTCTGAATTTCTGTTTAATACGAATACCAGAAAGTTTATCTTTAAATATAAAATGTTTCAAGTCTCATAAAAAATAAAACTCAAGCAAACGTATAATTCATAATACCTGATAGAGTTTGACTAAAACAAACAACCAATTTCAATGGAGTAAAAAAAAAAGAAGTTTTTTGAAAATTCACTAAAAATAGTCTAATTATAATTCGTATTCATTAAAACTACTGTTCTCAACTAGAATATTATTCGAACAACGTTTTGGTCGATGTAACCTTCAACCCTCTTAAGGTGTAACTTGTCGAAATCACGAATTTTCTGTCGAACCCGAGAATTTTTTTCCAAACTCGGAAATCTGCACGGAATTTGAACAGGACCTTTTATGTAATCAACGGGGACAACGTGTTCTCGTTCCTTTAGTCATATAGACCAGTAGCGTAATGGATAAAGTACTTGGTTCAGTAGTTACACTCTTCTGGTGGTTGAAGGTTCAATCGTCAATGCGGACGACTCTCACAATACAGCTGCGAATTACTTGGGCCTTATACCTAGTCGTGGCTGACGGAACGAAAGCAGGATAACCTGCGGACTAAATAAAGGGTTCTTATAAAAACTCCGTGCAGATTCATGAGTTCGATAGAAAGTATTTAGAGTCCAACATATATACCTGAAGAAGGTCGGAGTTTACATCGATTGAAACGTTGTGCAACTAACACTCAAGATGAGAACAATAGTCTGAATAATGGAAATACTATGAATTTTTAACCCTCATCTGAAGAAAAGACAACATTACCTTCTAAATTTTTTGAATATTTAAAATGTTATCGAAATACGATGATTAAGTTCGTACTTCTGCACTTTACTGTCCGTTTTTGCAAGGTCCGGCGAAAAACGGAAAACGCCGGATTATAACAAGCGAGTCAAAAGAAAGACGCAACTAACAGACGTAAAAAAAAAAAACTGGAAGAAAAAAAAGAAAGGAAGGAAAGAAAAGCGTTTAACACGAATGGAAAAGAAAGGCCGAGTTTCATTGCGTTTCTTCAATAAAAAAGAAAGAAAATGAATCAATCCAGGCTCCTAAGAAAAGTATGAAAATTATTTGCTATAATTGTGGGCGACCCAATCACAAGAGTTTCCAATGAAGATACAAGGTCAAAAGATACTCCTATAAAAATCTGAAATAATCGACGATAATTTATACCATGAAATTATAGGAAGTCTGATCTATTTAATGACTGCTACGAGACCCGACATATGCTACACAGTATCAAAACGATTACAAAAATTATCAAGACCGACAATGAAGGATTTAAACAGAGCTAAACCAGTCCTTTGTTATTTAAAAAGAACTAAGGAACAGCATTTAGTATTTAGAAAATCAACAAGTCCCCTAAAATTAGAAGTATTTTCAGATTCAGATTTGGGAAACGATGAGGATCGAAAAAGTATGTCTGGATATTGTTTCAGACTATCAGAAAATGGGCCTGTTATTTCATGGAAATCTAAAAAGCAACAGATTGTATCTCTCTATACGTATGAGGCAGAATTTATTGCGTTCACACATACTGCGCAAGAGTAAAAAAAAAATTCTGAAGACTATTTTAACTACAACCCCCATAGCAATCAATTGTGATAACCAAGCCAGCATAGTCTTAGCACAGAACACAGTAATTTATCAAAGATCTAAGCAAATAGATATAAAATACAACTTCATCAAGAATGAGGTGAAAAAGGAATCCATTATTTTAAATTACATATCATCAGAACAAAATATCGCTAATGTATTCACAAAACCCGCGATAAAAATAAAGTTAAAGCCTTTTGCCTCAAAACTTGTCGGGATTTAACTTTAAATAACTTTTCACAAGCGCATATATATATATATATATATATATATATATATATATATATATATATATATATATATATATATATATATATATATATATATATATATATATACTGGAAATTGTCGTGGGAAAGAGGTTAAACTACATCCATTTTGTTTGTGTTAACACTTTAACATACTAATGCGTAACTAATACTTTTACTGAAATAAAAAAAGAAAAAGAAAAAATAAATCACTTTTTGAAAACATTGTCTTTGTATATTTTTTTGCAAATACTTTTTGCATGCTTATTTTAAGGCGCGCATAAATTACAGTTGATTTCTTTTACTTTTCTTTTATGCTCATTAGTTTCTTTTCTAATTTACTGAAAATTTCCTATTTTTTATTTGTTTTAATTAACCCACAAAAATAATTTTTCTTCGTGTCAAAGCAAGAAGGATCTTCTGCTCTTTAGCTAAAAAATTATAAAGTCCGGAACCTGTACAGAACCTGTACAGAACCTGTACAAAACCTGTACAGAACAGCTGCCCACTGAGAATTCGTCATCTCCAGGACTTTTATCCCATCGGAAACTTTTCTGAAACTAAACATGGCTTCGATGTGTTATATGCATTGTTTTATTAAAAAAGCACGACAAATCTATTTTTTGTGTTTTTTTTTGTGTTTTTTTGTGTTACTCCCACACACATAGTCATGCACTCAAATGCAACGAAAAAAAAATTTATCTTATAACAAAAATTCGAAACCATTTAACTGAAATAGAAAATAATCTGCAGTTCGGTAGAGATAATTCTACAGATAGAGATAAATATTTAAATGCAGTTCCAAATGCTTAGTTATGGACAATATAGAAAATATGTACAAATAGAAATGTGCGTAATACTGTTTAATAGTGAAATGAAACTAATCACCCAAAAGAAAACAGGAAAAAAAACGCGCCAGAAAGGCGATACTAACAGTGTTGGCTTACAAAGACGCTAACATGACGTTCATGGTGGAAGACCGTCGCCCATACTGCTGGTTTTGTCAGAAGCAGGGCAACATGGCGAAAAACAGTCCCAATAGGACAGCACCACAGGCTGTCCCAGCTCCAATAACAAAGCAAGTTGCAGCCACTATTTCAACCTCAGGACCATCACCAGCACCGAGGTTGTGAAAACCTCAAGGAAGAGGTTAGAGTAGCAGAGTACGGTAGTGGACCGGAAACGAAAGTAAAAAACCCCCTTAAATCATGGCCCCTAGACCTAATAAATAACAGCAGCAACAGCAACAACATCAACAGCAACAACAACAAAACTAGCAACAACACCACCAACAACAGCAAAATATCACCACATTGAACAAGCAGGGGAAAAAACAAAAATCTGAGAATTCTTTGGTCAGAGAGAAGACTCATATAAACTCGCCTATCCTTGTTTCAATAAAAGACAAGAAAAATTACGGGACAAGAGGGAAGAAAAGGTAGCTTTGTCCCCCAGTGAGCATGCACAACCCCAGACACTAGCAAAATACACGCGCATGCAACTAACTCATACGGCAGAAGAGCTACTGGCAAAATACCCATCCCCACTCCAATCCGCATTCTGCAAACACCAGTCCTACATAAACACGAGAAGAAAAGCATGCCTTTACATCGCACACACTAAAGCAGACACCCGCAGTCACACACTAACGCATCTGAGGTTGAAACAGTGGCTGAAGCTTGCTTTGTCCTTGGAGCTGGGACAGTCTGTGATGCTGTCCTTTTGGGACTGTTTTCACCATGTGGCCCTGTTTCTGACAGAACCAGCAGTGTGAGCAACGGCCTTCCACCATGTTGACATCTTTTTAAGCCAACATGGCTAGTATCGCCTTTCTGGAGCGTTTTTTCCCCGCTTTCTTATTGGGTGATTAGTTTAATTTCACTATTAAACACTATTACGCACAGCACCAAGAACAAAGCAAGCTGCAGCCACTCTTTCAACCCCAGGACCAACACCAGCCACGAGGCTGTGAAAACTTCAACGAAGAGGCCAGAAAGGAGCAGGGTGCGGTAGTGGACCGGAAACGGAAGAACGAAATCCTTTAAACCATAACCCCTAGAACTGCTCAATGACAACAGCAACAATAACAGCAGCAACAGCAGCAGCAACAACAAAATATCATCACATCCAACAAGCAGGGGGAAAACAGAATTCTTTGGCCAGCGAGAAAACTCATATAAACTCGCCCATCCTTGTTTTATCAAAAGATAAGTGTACGCGACAAGGAGGAGTAAAAGATTGCCTTGTCCCCCAGTGAGCATGTACCACCCCAGACACTGGCAAAATACACGCGTACGCAACGATCATACCGCAGAACAGCTACAGACAAAACACCCATCCCCACTCTGCAAACATCAGTCCCACATCAACACGGAAAGAAAAACATGCGCTTACACCGCACACATTAAAGCAGACACCCGCACTCACACACTCACGAATCTGTTCTAATACTGATGAATCATGAAAGAAGAGAGACTAATCAGCCTCTCTTTCTCACCGAAAAACCAAACAAAACGAAAAGACTCTCCTCTTTAATATGGAGAGGGACATCTTCAAAATAAGCCTTCTGTCTGTTGGCAGAGAAGAAACTTGAAACCCCTTTCAGATCTCGTCAGATAGCGGGAAAAGACATAGACGATCCTGCTAACTTTCTGGATGCACCTTTCATGACAACATTTATACGGCTTCCAGTCAGAACTCTGTCTGGCAGATGCTGGAGGCCTGAAAGGAGGTCCTTAAGGACAAAGACCCTTCCCTCGAAAAACTTTTACCGAAATGTAAGGGAGGGGTGCATCTGTCACTCTATAGACCTCTTAAATTAGCCTTTCTCCTGGACGTTGGTGCCATTGCGTGCAACAGTCAGAACATCTAGGAACTGGCAACACTAAGCATGGCACTTGACGTCTGTTTCCTCTTGCCGAATGACTTTGGAAATGGGATCGACACTGCATAAGTGAAGTTAATGTTTCTTAACTTGACTAACCAGTATACAATTTTAGAAGCTAAAAAATTTCAGGTTTAAAAGCTAAAAACATTTTGAGCTTTCTGACCAAAACGGTTTCTTTCTTTCTTTTTTTTTTTTAGATCGTTATACCGTTAAAAGATAAATAATTCAACATTGTTTGCTGTCTTTATAAGAAAACAGACAGTATAAAATCTCATTAAAACGAAAATATTAAAAAAAGGTGCATTTTTAACTTAAAATAAAAGTCATATGTAAATTAGTAATTAAATACATTTTCTATGAATGTAAAACTTCACAGAATTTTCCCAGCAAAAATACCCCTTTTATTTGCACGTGTCCAAAGCTATATAAAAAAACAGTACATGTATGCCTGTGCATGTGTCTGTGTGAAAATATTTAACCGATATACTCTCAAACTACTGGTCACATAACACTAAAATAATAATCATACATCAAAGATGGTTTATAACAAGTAAAATCTTTGTTTGGATGGATGAATAACACGCACAGAAATATGTCGGCAAGTTCAAATGCAAAATGTTCATTTCTTTTTTTACATGGGGATCACCACTTATCAAGGCCCGTAAGCTACTCGGAGATAAGGGTTATTTGTGTACAATAATCGATGGGATAATATCGTAGTAATAGTTTGTATTGGAGCTTTGATAAAGCGTCACTTAAGGGGCGATTAATCAGGAATTTGTTTATGTTGGACTTGAAGACGTCCAAGTTGTAATCAGGTGGGAAACAGGCAAACGGAAGAGAATTCCACAGGCGTACACTTCTCAGAAAAAAGCTATGTCCATGGAATCTACGTTTTGATTTAGGCACAGCGACATATTACTATTAGTTTTGTGCAATTTATCTTGAATTGGTTTCATTTTAAATCTTTCTTATCTATATGTCGATAGCTCAAATGGTAGGGAACGCAGGTGGAGCGATAAACATTTTGATTTCGATTCTAGCTGATGGCACTTGAGTCATTTTAAAAACATCTTTTGAAATCAGTACCATATATTAGGTACAATATAATATTAAATAGAGAATTGGCTCTGTAATAATAAATATGAAATTTGCATGAATTAAAATATATTTAAGCGTATTTTACGACAAGACAAGGCTGAGCGACCCCGCTGGTGTAAATAATTGGTTGTCTTCCGGAAAGTAAAATACAGTCATTTTTGGAACAGTTTCATGAATGTCTCAGTAATTTCTTTGAGAATTGAAACAAATAAATGACCATCCTTCGTAATAGTTAGTACTGTGTCTGTGAACGTAGGACTTCACCTGTGACGTTAGCAGGTCACGTGATTTTTAGTGAAGATGCCTATTATTACGAAAGCCACAATAGACACAGAATGGATCCTTGAGACTGTGTGCTTCATTCTTCTGCCCGTCAACACCTAGCCAAATAGATTTATCGAACAGAAAGGATTTGATAGTTGAGAAGCTATTTCCAGATATTCCATAGCTAACAAGTTTGTGAAGCATACCTTTATGCAAAAACCTATCGAATGACTGATGTATCAAGAGCTATCGTCTTAGAAACGAAGTGCTCTTGAATAGACTCACTGATCTTGTGTGATGACTCTATTAACCTTACCATTAACCCTGCCCGGATGAAAATAGACTGTCTGCCTACTTCAAATTTTATTCTATCTCTTTCCTAATCCTACCACTAACCCTAAATCAGAATTAAAGTATGTATGCTTGTGTTGAACCGCCATTTAGTCGGGAAGTTCTGACGGTTGTATACATGTATTCGACCTCTCCCCAATGTAAAAGCACCTTTTTTTCTTTTTGGCTTAACTAACATCATATGTAATGATACAATAATAGCAAAAATATTATGTTTCTGAATTTGTTTAATACGAATACCATAATATTTATTTTTAAATATAAAAAGTTTTTAATCTAATTAAAAAAAAAATAGAACTTGAGCAAACGTATAATTCATAATAATACCTGATAGCGTTTGACTAAAACAAACAACCAATTTCAATGGAGTAAAAAAAAAAAGAGTTCTTCGAAAATTCACTAAAAATATCACAATTATAATCGGTATTATTGGAAGTATTTGAACTATTGTTCTCAACTAGAATATCATTCGCACAACGTTTTGGCCGATATAACCTTCCACCTTCTTAAGGTGTAACTTGATGAAATAACGAATCTTTCTATCGAACTCAAGAATTTTTTCAAATCCGGGAATCTGCATGGAATTTTGAACAGGATCCTTTATGTAATCAACGGAGGCAGCGAGCTCGCGTTCCTTTAGTCATGCAGACCCATGGCGCAATGGATAAAGTACTTGGTAAATTCAGTAGTTACACTCTTCTTCAATGCAGACGACACTGAAAATACGACTGTGAATTACTTACGCCTTATACCCAGTCGTGGCTGACAGAACGAGAGCATGATCACCTGTGGATTAAATAAAGGGTTGTTTTCGAAACTCCGTGCAGATTTCCGAGTTCGATAGAAAGAATTTCAAGTTTAACATATACACATGTAGAAACTCAGAGTTTACATCAATTGAAACGTTGTGCGACTAACACTCCAGATGAGAACAATATTCTGAATAATCCAAATAATACGAATTATTAACCTTCATCTAAAAAAAAGAAAGAAAATATTATACATCGTGTATGAAGTTGACTTCCTTTTTTTTCTTAAACGAAAGTGACTTTGTTTGATAAATTTTGTCTGGCGTACTCATGTATAATTTGAATTTTTAAAAAATAATACACGCGGTTTTTCCCATATATTTTTATGCTTATTTGCTAGGTAAATGTCTGAACATTCTTGTAAAAATAAACTTTATTCAATTTTATTATTTATAAAAGATAATTCATGAGTACGCCAAATACAATTTTATCAAACAAAGTCACGTTCGTTTAAGAAAAGAAAGGAAGTCAACTTCATACCCGGTGTATAATTTGGATTTAAAAAAAAATAATAAACGCGGTTTTTCCTATATAATTTTATGCTTATTCGCTAGGTAAATGTCTAAACATTCTGGTAAAAATAAACTTTATTCAATTTTATTCTTTAGAAAAAGATAATTTATGAGTACGCCAAACAGAGATTTATCAAAAAAAAAAAAAAAAATTAGTTTTGTTTTAAAATCGAAATCATTGACTTCAACTCCGTTGTTGGATATTAAAAATAATAATCACGGTTTTTAATATATAATTTCATGTTTATCCGCGAGATAAAAGTGTAAAAATAAGTTTTTTTTCTATAGAAACTTGTTTTTATGACGGAATGAAATTTGGCCCGTGGCGTATTTTTTGGCGAGCTGGCGTCCTGGCGTCCCAAAAAAGAATCACCGATTTACATGTGTAAATTAATGAAAGATCATTTCTTGTCGCTTAATATTTTATTTTTTGAAAAAAGTCATAAAATTTTAGTCGAACAGATTTTTTACTTTAGGAAATTAAAAACGAAAATGTAAATAAAATATTGTTCGTATGGACATTTTTGGTTTAATATTTGCTTAATTTATTACAGATAATGAAAATGGTGCAACGTAATTTTCTTCATTAGTCTAAATGTCCGATAATTGACAACTCAAAATGTATTATTTTCAGGGAATTTAGGAAAACTCGTCCTCGGGAAACCCGTCTCCGGAAAACTGGACCCCGGAAAACTCGTCCCCTTTTGCTAATTAGGAAAACTGGTCCCTTATTGAATAAATATCGATTGAAAACACATTTTATGACCGTTCTTCAAGAAGATATTGTCTTTAAAAGAGAATACACATCCCATAATATTTATTTTAATATTTTTACTTGTTTACTGTTGTTTTAAAAAATTAAATTAATTTTTCTAAGTTTTCGTTTTCTACCTAGCTTTGAAAGTTTTTGGTCTTTCGACTTATTTTAAAGAGTTTATTTAATTAAAAAAAAGTAATGTCGAGTGTTACTTATGAAAAAAAAATGTCGGACATAAGAGGATCACGTCTTAGAAATATAATTGCTCAAAAATAGAAAATTAAAGAAAATATTAAGGTAGATATCGATTTAAAACGAGCCGTCCCCAAAAGAAAATAAATTTGTATATTTTTAGGTAATAATGCACATTCCATAATATTTTTAACAATATTTTTACATGTTTATTGTTTAAAAAAATTAAATTGATTTTTCTAAGTTTTCGTTTTCTACCTAGGTTTGTAAGTTTTTGGTGTTTAAACTTATTTTAAAAAGTTTATCTAGTTAAAAAGAAATAACAAGTAATGTCGCACTCGACTTACTTTACTTAGTAAATAATTTTTAACAAAAAAATGTCCGAAAGATATAGTTTTAAAACGAGCCTCCCCCA